>NC_048300.1:134888408-134966925 GCF_013100865.1 Trachemys scripta elegans | reverse complement strand
CAATGGGGCCAGGATTTCACCAGGGGATCAAAGTTTCTATTCACAGCCTCCACTTGTGTGTATGCATCTGCAAGTATTTGCCATGCACATTTTTCCTAACAGTGCACACATAAGCCATAGAATTAGAGCTGGTAAAAAACTGAAAACCTGTTAAAATGAAAAATGTTAAAACCTTGACGTTGTTTTTGTTTCCAAGTGTTTGAAATGGGAAAAAATATCAAGGTTTGTTTTCATTTTTTTTCAAAATTGTTGTCAAAAATATTATTGAAACTCTTCTCAAAACAGCCACAGAAACTTTGCATTTACAAAAATATGGATTTTTCTTAAATAAAAAAGGTCAATAGCCATTTCAATAATGTTTTGATGTTTTTGATTAAAAATGGGCACTACATTTTTGAGAAAATGAAAATCTCACCAATAGATAATTTTTCAATGAAACATTTCATTTTTGGGGGCAGGAGGAAAAACCATCTTGTGATTTAAAAAAATAATTTTGCTCAACAAATTTCAATGAGCTCTACATAGATTTTGTCATTTGCACGTGTGAGTGCTAGAGCTTAAGAAATATGCATGGGATTGCTTGTGTGTGCAAAGTTGCAACTGCACAACCGGGGAGACCAGGTTGAAGCCTCTTTGATTCTTTTGCCTTTGCTGTTTAGAAAGCCTGCCTAACATTATTTCAAAATTGGCTAGTGAGACTTAAGTTTTTCCCTTTAAAAAATCGCTGTAGATCACATGCACTGAGTAAAGCAGAGACATTATGGGCAGCGAGGGTGGGAGCTGGAGAACTGCAGTGACAGGAAAGGGAGACCAACAACCAATGACAATTCAGCAAGTGAGAAAAATAATGATCAGCTGATATCAGGAGGCTGCAAAAATCTATTCCTACTTGGAAGGGGGAAGGGAAAAGAGAGGACGTTGGTCCAAGTAACAGAAAGGTCAGTAGGAGAGGGAAAGGACAAATGAAAGGCCCCAATTTACGCCTTTGCCTTTGGCTGTAACTGGTGCTGGCCACTTGGGAGAAGATACCCTGGAAATTTGGAGATTTCCATACCCCATTCCCAGGAAGTTTCTTCCAGTTACCTTATCCATGGATAAAGATGCCTCTAAGCAATCTCAGCAGCATCAGTTTACTACAGACCCACAGTAGGTACAGAGCTATCAACCTCTGGAATTGCCACCACTCAGAGCTGGCAGCTGGGTGATCAGCCAGTCACAGGCAGAGATGTTGCTAAATAGGGAAAAAATGGGTCCTCTGGTGCAACTCATTGTTGATTGAACTTGTGCAAGTGAAGAAGGAATCCTAATAAGCAACTTCAGAAGAGTCAAGAAGGACAGGCAGAATCCAGTCTACCAGAGTATTCAATTCACATCTGCTATACTGAAAAATACAGATGTGTATAAAGATATGTGGGCATTTTTATATCACTCTGAATATGACACTATGGAGCCAATGAACTCAGATTGACAGTAAAAGCTTGTCCTCTGAGGCTACTTGTTCCTGTATAAGTATGTTACAAAATAGAAGCAGCAATGAGAAATCTTCACCCTACTTTATTTATTTTTAAATTCATTTAGATTGTGGGCTCAGCCTTCGAATGTCAGACAGAAAAAGAAACCAAGTGCTAAGAATGGACAGTACTACTAACCAGGATGGTGTAATTATGATTCATTTCAAATCCGAGCCAGCCTGAATTTCAGACCTTTCCTTAAACTGAAACCAAGCACTTGGAGAAACCAGCTGGCCACCAGCAGCCTTTGTGCCCTCTCCATCTTTGTAACTCCCCGACCTTTCCATCCCCTCCACCTGCTTTGCCTCCAATTAAAGATCCTTATAGGGTCTGACCAGTGTTTACTTTGTGCATGGGCTTGCCAGGGCTGAGTCCCAGACCGTCCAACCTTGGCAGTTCATAGCCCCGGCACCTCTTGGCTTGCTGCGTTGGTTATGAAAATAAAAAAAATTGCTTGAGGCCAGCACCTAATTGCTTGAACCCCCGCACCTCTTTCATTACAAATTAAGCACTGGGTCTGACTATCTCTCTTCTGAACTGCTGTTGCCACAGAGGAGGGACAATGATGGATTGGTTAGGGGATATTTTAGGGTTGACAGTTTGAAGTGGAATGGAAAAGTCAAAGGAGTGTTTGTGTCTAAGGAAGAAATACAATGATGTTAACAAGTTTTGCACACATGTATTTGGAGGCTCAGGCCTGGAAGTGTACATCACTTTTTCAGCTGTAATGCTTTGCCTCAATACTGCAGAATACTGTAGGACTTTAGTTCTCCAGGGTAGAAGACCTGTTAACCAAAAAAACCTAGGGTTTAGGGTCATGGAGTGGGAAGGTCACAGGAGCCTTTTGGAGGGTTCAGAAGGAGAGAAGAATGAGGGCTGGGACTCAGTGGAAAATTAGAGAATTGAGCCATGACTAAAGAAAGATATGTGCACAGTGCATTTTCAGAGAGGAGAAGAGGGATTTAGCCAAGTGACTCTCATTGATGTCATGGCAATTGTAAAGGGCTCTGAAAATTCACCCCAGCATCTCTCTTCCAAGTATATATATGTCCCTCTGCTAGATTATATCCTGGGAAGCCCCATTATTTATTTTTATTGTGTATATTTATATTCAGAAGGACTAAATTTCTAGGAACAGATTTTCCACCCTCTGCTTGGCCCCCTTTGTACTGCTTGAGCAGCACAAAGAGGCTACAATCTGGCTGCAGCCTGCATAACTGAGACCTCCTCTGGGGGATGGGCAGAGGCAAAGAGAAGTTCTCAATTAAGTCAGTGAAGCTGGCTCCTCCACCCATTGCCTCTCACTCTGACATAATGTGTGTGTCTGTAGTGGAGCGAGGCATGCAGGGGGCAGATCAGAGCTCCTTTCTGAGGCTGTTCTAACTTTGATCATGACCAGGGTAGCTGCATTTTGAGATTAAAGGAGATGTAATTGGCTCTGTGATACAATCCCCCATCCTCCTATCTCGGTGTGCTATCTTTACAAATGGGGGGGGAGTGTAAAAAATAACCAGGTTGGGAAAAGTCATATAAAATGATGATCAGCCATATAAGAATGTGACTTCTATAACATGTACCAAGTTATATATTATGTGCAGGGCCGGCTTAGGCAAAAAAGCCATCCACCCCCCTTCCCCCCGGACCGCGCGGCAGGGGAGGGTGTTGAGCCTGGCCGCGGGCCCGCAATCCCCGACGGCCAGAGCACCGGGAGGAGGGCGGCGAGCCCGGCTGCGGCTCTCCGTTCTCCCTGACCAGCCGGAGCGCCAGGGGGAGGGCGGCGAGCCCAGCTGGGGCCCCGCCGCACCGCCCCCCTCCAGGCGCCACCCCAAGCACATGCTTGGTGGACTGGTGCCTGGAGCCGGCCCTGATTATGTGTATGTGTATACTGAGATACCCCTTCTGCTCAAAGGTTTTGATCTGATGTTGTTTTAAAATTTTCTAGTGTCTTAACCTAATGAAATTACTGTATTTTAAAAGAGCTTATTAGAAAAGAGTTAGCCAAAATGATCAGCTCAAACAAGAAACAATATGGTTATATTGTATTCATCTTTCCCCTCTGCTTCCAATTCATGCTGTATTTTAGTTTACATCTGCATAGGGTTAAGTTAGCATATAGGAATGGGGCAAGTTGTATCTTGTTTATCCTGGCTAAGTCTTTTCTCATTTGGTTCTTCTTGAATTAATGTAATATATTTTATTGTAATAATTGAGTATAATTGCATTTCAAAATCAGAAGAATGTATAGTCTTATTTTGGTGTGCACTAAACCAGGAAATAGGAAAGAAACAAAACAAAGTATAAAATAAGATCCAATGACTATAAATGTTATGACAGTGTCTCACTATAAAAGTCCATTTAAAAATGTCTTTGTTAAATTTAAAACAATGGTACAAAACTATAGATAGTGATTGCATCAAATATGCATGAGCAACAAAAAACAAAGCCCACACCACTTCCCCAGAGATCCCAACTACCTCTCTCTTGCACATCTGTTTCCCTTTAGATAAGAAATAAATTCTTCCCATCATGTATGCAATTCTTCAGCATAGTCATTAATTCTTTTTAATTCTAATTCAAATTAATTCTTTTAAATCTTTAATTCATTTGAATCTAATTCTGCTGTGACAACCCATCAACCAGTCTTTAAAAGTGGTGTGTTTTAGGTCTTGTAAGGAGAAATGGGAATGTAATATCAATATATAATTTGTAATGTTGTTATAGCCATGTTGGTACCAGGATATTAGAGAGACAAGGTGGGTGAGGTAATACCTTTTGTTGGACCAACTTCTGTTGGTGAAAGAGATGAGGTACAAAGACCTGAAAAAGAGCTCTGTGTAGCTGGAAAGCTTGTCACTTTCAACAATAGAAGTAGATGTAATAAAAGATATTACCTCACCCACCTTGTCTCTCTAATATCAATATAGTTAGGCTTTGATGTGAAAAAATGATCATGTATATTACATACTACAGCAAGAGCTGGTAATGAGTCTAAAACGAAATTACAGCACTTTCAAATCATGAAGGACCTGAAGTGAATGATAACATGTCCATTGACTTCAAGAGGAGCTAGTTTGGACCTAAAAAAATTATTGGCTCCTGAATGATTTTCTAGATACTTGGCAATGATGTGTTATAGTTGCCTGGGCATCATGGTGCTAATCCAACACACAGTATTTAACAGTGTCCTAGTATTAGAAAAATTAAATCAAATGCTACTTTTATGTAGAGAATACATGTAAAAATATGTTTATCAAGCATCTTCTAAAGCCCATGCTATAAAATAATACAAAACTCTAACATCAGAAATAAAGGTGAATCATTTGGAGTGATCAAAGTAGGAGATTTTTAAAAGTGCTAAACTGCCTGTGAAAATCTGCCTCCAGAACAGTAGGTTGGGAGGTCGGTTAATCTAATAGTATTTTTCCATCTCTAAATTTCGAAGATAATTTTTACACTAGTATACTGCTGCTTGGTAAGCTGGTCTGAGGTGTGGACTTTCCTATGAGCTATGGGGCCAGTCACACAGATATTTAATTCCTTTAAAAAAAAAATTAAACATGCAGTGAGAATGGGGCTTCATCTCCCTCTGGAGGAGGCATGGCATACTCTGGTTTAAATAGGACTGCCAGTTTTCCTTTGCAAGATACTCATTAAGTTTCAATAGTACTCCAGGGCTAATGTTGCCCTCCACTGTGATCCCTGAGGAACACGTTAGTAAATCATTGTCTAGGAAGTCACGCAATACGAACTTGTGCATAACATGTTACATCAAGTGATGATATCATGATCTGATTTTAATTTCAAACTTAGCTTAAAAAAACCCTATACTCATTCTGGTTCACCAGTTCACTAATAATCTGAACCAGCAGTGTTCCATCCAAATTATTTTTTTGACTCAAAGGAGGAATAATGCTCAAGGAAACCAATTATTTTTTGCCAGTGTTCAGGAGGCAGATGAAAAACGTGCTCGAAGAGCAGCGTGTCAGCCCTGCTCTCATGTGCACTTCAGTTACTGAATGAAAGGGAGAGAAAAAGGGAGAGGGACCACACAGGCCTTTAAAGCCTTGAACTGCACAATTATCAATACCTTATAAAGCTTAAGATTATATGTCTCCTTTGATAACCAGAGCTCAGTTAAAAATATGTGCCAGTCCTATGAGAAATGAATAAAACTGACGCAAAACCTATTTAAAGTGGGTACATCCAATAATAAATGTCACATTTTACTGGTTGACATACATTTATCACTTCATTTCACAGTACAGTACACAACTCATAAGTCACTGGCTAATTTGATTGACAGTAGCCTTGGGCATTCCTTAGCAATCATGTACTGTACTGCACTAAGTCAGACTTCTAAGGTAATTGGCTTCAACAATAAAAAAAAGTCCCATAGTCTATTTAAAAAGAGGAAAAAGATGGAAATCACAAATACGAGAACAATAAATTATAAAAATTTCTCATTTGAGTAAGTAACAGCTTTAATAGCTTTCTTTAAGTACTGAGTGCATTCAGTTGAACATCTGCTTACCAGCTGTGCATATTGATATATTAGCAGGGTTTTATTCTCTTCTACTTTAAATGTATCCATAAGTTTTTAAGAGTTCTACTACCTGATTTTCTGACAATGCCTTGATTGTGAAAGATATAAAAATGTCAAAAATTCTGTAGGACATTTTATGCCCAGGATATTATTTTTCAATTGAATCCAAAGACAGATGTCTATGAACAATTAAACCAGTCTCCAATCACACCTTGTTCCAGCTGGGATCATAGAATTAAAAGGAAATAAGCCATCATGATTCACTTATTGCCAGAGTACCTAGTGTTTCCTGCTGATAGATTCTTATTAAACAATTCTGTCGATGGAAAATGTATATTGTCCGCTGCTTGAACTTCTAAAGTTAGTTCTTTGATATTAAATTTGATTTTCTTCTTTTATAATAATTCATATACTTAGCGACTGGCTTCAAAAAGTCCCATTAGATGGAGATTATGTTATCTAAAGCTTACTAAATCCCATGTCAGGTCTCTGGGAGTTTAGTCATAAAGTACAACACCGAAACAATCTGTACTAAAAAGAGACCATGCTAATCAAAATTAATGAACCCAATATCTTATCTATTAGAAGAGATGAGGAAAATGTTTTTCCTTTGCTCCCATCCTAGCCTAATAAGATGTTACCTTTTTTAAATATCCTTTATCATTTCTTTTCACCTGGCAATCAAACAACTCAGTGTTATAACTTTAACAAAGGACCATATAAGATGTACTTATGTGTTAGAATATCTTCAGTTTGTTTTTATTTGAATGATTCACAACAGCTCCACTCATTCACAAGGATAATATTTTATTGCCATTCTGTCTCCAGAAAGATGGTTAATAAAATATTTTGTCATATTTCTACACTTTGTAAATAGATAGTTTATGATCTGTGGTTAAGTATTCTGAAGGAAATATGCAGTCTCACCATTTTCTCTAGACACAGTTCAGAACAAGACCATTTTGTCTGACAAAGGTAATATAAAACTGAAGAAGAAATATACTGATTGATTTGTTTAATTTTATTAAATGACACTAAAGAAACTTGGGCTGCTTCTTTCACAAACATTAGCGCTTAAGATGATACATTCAAGCATATTAGACTTGATGAGTTTTAGTAGAAGATTGACACACATTAGAAATGTGAATAAGAAAATTGCAGTATATTGAGAAATGATTTCCTTTGCAAACTAAAGATTTTCAAAATGTAAAAGAGCATGATTATTTGAAAGATATATTCAAAATACAGAAATTTGATGCAGCTAAATCATGTAAATTCTCTATATTTCTCTATGGGTATGTCTACATTACCCGCCAGATCGGCAGGCAGTGATCGATCCAGCGGGGGTCGATTTATCACGTCTAGTCTAGACACGATAAATCAATCCCCAAGCGCTCTCCTGTCGGCACCTGCATCCCACCGCCACGAGAGGCACAAGCAGAGTTGATGGGGGAGCAGCAGCAGTCGACTCACCGTGGTGAAGACACCATGGTAAGTCGATCTAAGTACATCAACTTCAGCTACGTTATTCACGTATGCTGTGCTATGCTATTGCCACTGTAGAAATATAAAATGCCCATTACCCATGTCCACTGAGAGTTAACCCCAGAATATATACTGGCTCAAATTCTGCTCTCACTTAGGTCTCAATCAAGCAAAGTACTTAAGCATGTGTGTAACTTTTAGCATGTGAATAGCCCCATTAACTTCAATGGAACTACCCACATATTTAAGTGGTTTGCTGAACTTGCCCCTGCATTCATTGGCCTCAGTAGACTTACTCTGGATTTACGTTAATGTAAGTGAGAGCAATAATTTCATGTCTCTTTTTTCCATTCTGAGCATTAGAGGTGGCACCTTAAGAAACAACAGTGAGAAACATAGCCTGATGCAAATCTGCATTTCTTCCCACATCCTGCTATTAAGAGAATTATAAACCCTCATTTCATGGCTGCTAATAGAGCTGACAGAAAATTTTCAAATGTCATGATTTTAATGAAAGCCAAATGCACATTTTGCTTAAAGTTTTCAGGAAAAAAAATCATTACATTTTCCAACCAGCTGTGGACCTGGTTGAACATTTTTTCTATGACAATAAGGGTGAAATTTTGGCAAAAAAATCCACAAAATTATTTCTTTTTTTTTTTTAAATTAGCTCTAGCTACTAATACGCTATGATAAAAATATCAGTGGTTATTTATGGGACTGTTGGTAGGCAAAAAATAAAATAAATCTGTCGATATGAATTGAGGAATGTCAACACTGCAGCTGGGAGTGTGCCTCCCAGCCTTGGTAGACAGACTCATGCTAATGTACTAAAGATAGCAGTATGGACATTGCAGCTTGTCCTCTCAAGACCTCCTGACCCTCTAGACTCAGGAGCCCCAAGCTGCAATATTCTACTGCTATGTTTACTTATATAAATGACTTGGCAAAGTGGATGTTAAACTTGTTGAAAAAGCTATTTACTGTCATTAGATAAACCTAAAATCTTCTCCACCATTTGGAAGAAAGTAAGTGAATTTCTCACCAGAGTAACACTGGAAAGGCTGACTCTTTCTGAAACTGGTTTCTTTCCAGCCCTCCTGCAAAGTTTGATTGTTCCTCCTCCACCACATCTGCTCTCCCTCTTGTATTTTGTTTTTGCTTTTTACTTCTTGCAGTAATCCTTAAGGATCCTGGCTGATTTATGCTTTTTATTTTTAAAATCAGGGTTTTCCACATAACTTTGAGACCTTATTGTTCCCAGAATATACCGGTAATTAGTCCTATGTAGATCTTGTAAGCATCAAGGTGTAGTATGTCACATTATTGAAATTCCCTGTACGCTTCTTAATATCTTATTGTACCTAGTGCATATTTTGTATGAATTACTTTATTGATCCTTAGCAAATTAATAATAATAATAAAAGTTGCTTACTGTCCCCATGGATTATCATGCTTGAAAATGCCTACATCAGTTTCTGTGTAATGTTCTATAGAAGATTGGATCCTATCCGTCAAGAAATCAGACTTGCTATTGATTGGAATTATTGATAAATTGGAGTTATTAAGAAAGTAAGTATGGTCCTTTTAAAATTATGACCAAAAGGAGAGAGCCTGGCAAATTGCTTCAACTTTAATATTTGAAGCTGGTAACAGTCTAATTAGCATTCAAAAGGATCCTGAGGTAGAAAAGGGGTGAGTGAATTTTAACAGAGTATGAAAGATTTACACTTACATCTGGGATAGTAATATATTAATCTGGTACATTGGATCAGCCCCAACAGGTGAAAAACCATTGTATGGGAAAGTTAGATAATTGTATGTCATGGGATTAAAGGATTATTTGAAATCGTAGGGGAAGTTACTACACAATTGTAGAGAGTGAGTTTTTTCCCTGCCTCATGATAGGTGTGTGCTGGCTCTTGTATCAGGCAGGACAAGGGCAGAGACAAATTCATGTCCCTAGTACACCTGCACAAATGTTATTGTCAAATCGCTACTGCCAAGGATGTCTTCTTAGTTAGGCAGATTATAACACCAGACCACACTGAAAACATTTGCAGGGTATAAGAGAGAGCCTGACGAGGAATAGGAGATACAATACCAGGCACCTGATATGCAGCACGTGAGGGTGAGAGGATTAATCACCATGAAAAAATAAAAGACTGAAAAATGAGCCTCATGGTTTCTGATTTCTCTTTGGTAGCTGTTAGGCATTTGAGTTATTCAAGCACTGTTTTAGGAGCATGCTTATTGCTAGGTAAGTTTTATACCATTTAAGTGATGCCATTGCCAAGATATTTATTGAAGGGGCCAATGACGTGCATGTCAAAAGCGAGGTAATCATGAGTGGGATCAGAAATAGAAAATTGAATACTAGGGGCTAGATTTGCAAAAATGTTCAGGATTGGCCTACCTCTGCTCCCACTGAAGTAAATGCTAATGCCCCTCTTGATTTACATGGGAATAGAATTAGGCCAACCTAGAGAGCTTCAGAAAACCCTACTCTGTTAGCACTTATTGTAGGACTTCAGTGATCACAGAATCACTTCTTGCAGGTAACAAAAGCAGTCTAGGCTTCTGAAGTTCTCTTCCGATGGAGCAGACACAACAATCAAACATGTCTCTTTTAGGCAGATCTGAAAATTCATACTCTGGTTTTCTGCTCTGCATGTCATCCACACACAGTTTTTACATTTGCTTCCTACACAATGGCCAAACAGCTACTGCTATAGTGCTATAGTATATTAGTGCATATTTGGGAAATAGTAGATACTAGCCCCATACTTTAATGGGTTCCAGTTCTTTTATACAACTGGGTCATAAATAGTTTGTGAGAACATAGGGGATAAGTGTATTATTTTTATTAATGTGTGCAGCACTTTTTATTTTGATTGTTGTGTCCTTTGCTACCTAGATTCAAAGGGTTAGTTACTACAGGAGCTCACAGGATGTCGGCAGGACATGGCTTTAGATAACTCTGTCACTGATTCTTACCTGACAATACAGGTGTCTTTGAAGTCTACCTCTGACCAAACTGGTCCCAATACCCTGGCTTAGGACAGGGAAGCGTGTCTTCAGGCAGGGAATCTGGAACAAAGAACTCCAGAATAGATAAAAGCCTGAGCCGTGAGCTCAGAGGAAGGGAGTGGATTGTCATGGAAGAGCAGATTGACACACAGGGAGAGAACCTACAGGATGTGCCTTAAGCAACTGGGCCTGCCTAAGCTGTGAGAGAAATGCTAATCTTTAGGTAAGGTGTTGGTGAATAGACTTTGTTATTTTAACCTGTTCCTATGGATAAATAAATACTTTATTTTGAAGATGTTTTGAGTCACTGTATTCACCTACTGGTCACAGCTCTCAAAGGGAAGTGTCTTCCAAGTGCCAAATTCAGTTGGGCCTGCTGAGGACTCACAGTGTAAACAATGGTCCTGTAGGCTGGATGCCCAGTCTGTGAGCAGGAAATTCTCAAGATTTTTCTGAGAGAAGTGAAGGTACAGGGACTGTCACTTGAAAGGTTGCACTTGAGAGGGGTCAAAAGCAGCTAACCCGATAACAGTGGCAAAGCTGAATAAAAAGGAAACAAAGAAGATTCTCTATTTTATTGGCCCACTCACTATAGAATTCTTACTAATATTTTATTTAACCTGTCTTGAATAGTTGCAGTTATGCACCATTGAACAGCTCACTGTATAATTTCCTTTTGTAGCCTGATTCCAATGCTCAGGTTCTTTTACTACTAAAAACTTGTCCTAAACTTACCCTTCTTTATATTTAGTCCATTGCTCCTCATTCTTGGAGACTGAAAAATACAGTACATTCTTAGTTATTCTTGAGCTCTACTCAGCTCACCTGAAGAGAAGGGCATAGCTGGCCTCAACTCCCATGATCCTTGGGACTGTTCTAATCTTTGCCAGCTGAAACAGAGCTCAGGAGCTGTTCCATTGGCCCAGGGACATAAGAGCATATTCCCTCCCACCCTTCTAGTGTTGGCACATCCCAATCACACCCACTGTGACTTTGAGGCTTTACCTTACCCAGGATTTTCCTATGCCAGGGGAATCCCCAGCATCTCTGTTTGATGGTGCAGAGGCTGAGGATCTGGCCTACTACATTTAGCTCTCGTGGTCTTTCTTAACACTTCATGAGTTATTCTTTGTATTATTTGTGTTGCCCTTTTAAACATGTTCTCTAGTTTTTATTCAGTGTTCCCGGGCTGTGTGGATGATGGCACCACACAATATTCAAGGCATAGTTGTAGTGTGAGGGCTATCAACAGAAACACTGTTTTACATACTCAACATTCAACACTAATTTTACACACACTTTCTACATCCAAGAATAGTACTACATGTTGACACAATGGAATCACACTGACAGGTCACACACAGTTTGCCATGTAATATCAGCACTTAGGCCTTTCTTGAACTTTTTCCATTCCAGCTAGCAGTACTTCAGTTTCTACCTCTACTATTCATTTCCTCTCTCAGATCTAGCTAAAACAGCTTAACAAAGAAAAATAATCTGGGAAATCGCATGGATGGAATCCCACTATTTTAATCCAAAATAGGAAATCTTCATGTCCTAGGGGAAAATAGAACAAGTCTACTTTGTGCAGGAAATCCATGAAAAATAGCTTGTTTTCAACATTAATTAGATGACACTTATTCTGCAAGCTTTCAGTTAAATGAAGCAGATGCAGTCCAGTCACATCAAGATGGAAGAGGATTTTGCCACCACATATAAAGTTTGAACAAATGGAAAGATATGTTCATTAACTGTATAGGTTTCTCTGCTTAGCAGGACAAACAATCAGTCTCTTTTATTCTTTTGGAATATAAAGTGGATATCCTTTAACTGTATCACTAACTTGTTTACTATGGTTTCATTACACATGACATTTTTATTTTAACCTGGTGTTTGCTTTATCAGATTTTCATTTCAATGACTTTCCAGTTCCACTGGGTAAGGCAGGAGTTCTGGGCATCATGTGAAAGACCTGAGGCTGGGCCAGTATTACACTTTGGGTACGTCTTCACTACCCGCAGTATCGGCAGGTAGCAATCGATTTATCCGGGATCGATATATTGCATCTCGTTAAGACGCGATATATCGATCCCCGAATGTGCTCACTGTCGACTCTGGAACTCCACCAGAGCAAGCGGAGGTAGCGCAGTCGACAGGGGAGTCGTGGCCGTCGATCCTGCGCTGTTTGGATCCCAGGTAATTCGATCATAGATATTTCGACTTCAGCTACGCTATTCACGTAGCTGAAGTTGCGTATCTTAGATCGATCCCCCCCCCAGTGTAGCTCTCTGTAGCAATTGGCACAGAAAATGTGGGAGGGTGGTTGAGACATAAAAAAAGAGAGCACATTGAACATAAGCACTTAGATTCAAATTCCAGACGCTAAGAAAAAGATCAGAACACAAATTTAAATACTGGAAGGAAAAAGAGAAAAAAAGAATAGTGAGCAGCATTTTATATGTTATAAATATTTACATTGCGGAGAAGAAAATAAGTCCCTCTTCAATATAGTTCACCTTTAACTTGATACCATAGGAAAAATATGTGGTAGTGATGGCTGCGGTACTAGCAAAGCATATTAACAGCCTACAGGTTTCTGGGCTCTGTAGACAGCAATGTAGCGCTCTAGCTAAAGTACTTTGAAAAAAAGAATTTGGGGCACAGTTTTGTCTGGGCTGAGTCCCAGCACAGAGCTTTCCTTCTGAATTGTTGAGCATTCCCCAGAACAAAGGATCCTGGGATACATCAAATCATGGATTTGTGGGCTATAGGATATTGAGCACCCTAGAGCATTCAGCAATGAACCAGGTGAAGCAGGTCAAATTAATCTTGTTTAGAACCAAATGCAAACCAAATCTTCTTCCCTGAGGTTTTAAAATATACAGCAAAACTTTTTTTCTTTTTAACCTCTGATTGCCAAACCAGATGGAACACAGTGTGTCAGAAATCTTGATAGGAAGCCTCTTCCCTCAAGATTTTCAGCCCAATTTTATGAGCTCATTAGGTTTGGATAGTTTATATGAGAGCCCTCTTTTGTTTTAATGTGTTTTGATTTATAAACAGCTCATCCAATTAGTGTCTATTCTGGTGGAAAAACTCTCCTTTTCCCATTTAAAAGCTTCTCAGACAGTAAAACAGCTACAGCACAGTCTTCAGGCTATACTCTAAACTGGTGAAAATGGGTGTAGCTCATGTGAGTCCCATGGAGCCACACAATTATGTCAATTAAGAATTAGGTCCTTAGAACTCTAAGAGCTTTTTGATGCCCTATTCAAAACTTGTCAGAGCCAACAAGCCTTGCTGAAGTTACTATTTTATATCTTAATATCCTTTAATATTAGAGATGAATCATCTAAACTTTTGCCCTTTGCATTCAGTCTCAAAGAGGAGTCCAGAAAAATAAATTCGATCTCTTTCCTGTTTATCCTTGTTCCCTACCCAGTGCCAAAAAATATTTGAAAACTTTTTTTTTTAAACTCTAGTGAACTCATTTGTAACTTTCATCCAAACATGTTAAAACAAGAATGGGACTTCTGCTCCAGACCTAACCTGCCAAGTTAGAGGTCAACATTCCTTTGTTTGCTACCACTACGCCAGACTGAATTAGGAGAGTTATATAGTGACCTGCCAAATATACTGATCTGCCACTGTGTATGATATGTTATACCCATGCTTATGAGACTGGGATACATCTCAAAGGACACACATGCCAACATTAAATGCATCTAGTATTTTTGAATCTATCTGCTTCTCGTTCTTTTTTCCATGCAAAGACTTTGTTACTAACTCTGAGACTGTAATTTTCATATTTGACATGCACCATCTCACCGGCTGCTTCAGGTAATTACACAGTAGAACGCCTGAACCCCCCTGGTCCATTATTAAAATCTACATTATCTTCTACCCATCACTCACTAAGTGTTCACTACCTGTGGAGTCTTGATGACACAGCTCAGTTCTGCATGTCAAATAGTCAAGTTAGTCCAATTACATTTAGTCTCGGTTGCATTTTGGACTGTTGGGGAAGGAGGAACTAATGGCACTTCCATTACGCAGTTTAATAGTATGTTTTTTTGACATGTAGAAGATATAAGCATTAAAGCTCTTAAAAAAGCAAAATGACAATGAAAAATCATCTTATGTACCAGAATGGATAGAAATTTATGAATTGTGGCTAATGTAGTGGCTTTGTGAGGTAAAACGTTAAAGTTTATTGACTTTGCCATGATCTGGGATTGCTGGACAGTTGCTGATTTAAAAATGTGGCTAATTATATGTTATATTGCTGGATTTTTTTCCCCACCATATCGTAGATCATTGATCTTATCCAAGACCAGCTAAAATGTGATTATGGTCAAAAAGGGTTAGATTCATACAGAGACTTTGGTGTTGTGACACTCAGCATCACAACACCTAACTTTTAGGCACCTAGAAAATCACTAGGATTCACAAAGCCTGGATACAGCACCTAGGCTCCCTCTACAATTAATAGGGGGACAGGCACTTTAGAATGCAATTCACAAAAGCCCAGGGAGTTGCCTAAGCCAGCCACTGGGAGATACCAAGGAGAAGGGGGTGTACTAAACCCCATCTCTCTCAGGGAGTTGGCTGGCTAAATCCAGACTGTAGGAGAGCACCTATTTCTACTTGGAGTTCTCAGCCATGAACACTCTCCTGAAGTCAGGCATCTTAGGTGTTCTCATTTCATTCTTCTGCTGCCTCATAACTTTTAGTGCAGTGATTACGATACTCAGTGTGGGAGGCCCCTGGTTCATGTCCCCCTTCTCCCTGGTAAGGAGAAATGATTTGAATGGAAATCCATCACCTTTTAGCTAAGCTTCCTAGCAACTGAGCTAAGGGATATTCTGATAAAGGGCACCCTCAATCACTCCTCCTGTTAAAGCTAGTCCAAAGAGTCATAGGAGCAGGGAGATTAGCCCTAGGATCTCCCACACCACTGCCCAACCTATCAGGCTATAGAATCATTCTCACTTGCTCTTTGGCTCAATAACTCTTTAATTACACTGCTCTACAGCCAAAATGCTTCTGAAATAAATGTAGTCAAACTTTACTAATTCTGGGTCACTGAGAACGAAAATGATGCTTAAAATGGTTGATTGGCTCTAGTTTTCAAGATATGCTATTGGGTCAGTATATCCAACCCTTGACTTGGGAATGGCGGAGGATAAGTGAGTTATAAAGGGAAGGGATCTCAATTTAAATCAGAAATGACTAAAATACCTCTTTGACTGGATCTATGAATAAATCTGTGACTGGGTTTGGACAGTACTTGCTTTTTAGGCAAAACAATGAATGATGCAATCTGAAGATGGTATTGGAAAAGGAAAAGGAAATCTATGCCTTTTGCAGTGCCAGTGATTTGGAGAGAGCCAACAGATCATACCAGCAATTGTTACTTCTACATCTAGATTTTTTTCCACCAAACTGCAGAGCAGTGAGCAACGAGCAGGGCGAGCGATTTCACCAGGACATTGCAACAATGGAGAAACTCTATCAGGGCAAATGGAGCCCATCAATGCTTGCAGACTATTGCTGGACAGTGACAATAGATGCTCCATTTAATTAATACAAGAGACAAGCCAAGAAGTGCCGAGTAGACACTGAATAGGACTAAACTATGTACATAATAGTTTTTTGCCTTTTGTTTCATAATAAATTTTATTTATATAACTCTTTTGCTGATTTTTAAAGTGTTACTTAAACAGGACAGGTGAAATATTATCATGTAAAGCAACCATAAACACATGAACAGACCTAGGTTTACAATTTATGATTAAAACTCTATTATCTACACAATATACATAGACATAAAATGTAAAAACTTAAATATCTTAGAAACAGTAGCCAATCAGTTGTTTTAATTGTCATATTTGAATTCAACACATCAAAATACATAATAAATAGCACATTTTATCTCTGAAGCAGATGCCTTCTCAAAAATTGTAGATCAGTGTTATTTGTCCACAGTGGAACAGTTTCAATAGGGGAGATTGAGGGAGCCGCACATCAGAATATCCAACAGCCCAGTGGCTAGAGTATTTATCTGACAGGTGGTAGATCCCTAGTCAAATACCTTCTTACCCTCAGGCAGAGGGGGGACTTCAACTGGTGGTTTCACAAATCTTGGCTAAGTGCCCTAACCACTGGGCTAAAGGTGACAAGATAGTAGCTCCCCCCTGTTTTGTGTGGAGTTAGGTGACCTCTGAGCACATCTACCAGATTGGGATCTGCAGGCAAGATAGGCAGAGAAGCACCTACATCTTCCCCTGGTTCATGGATTGTGCTGGGGCTTAGACCCCTGGATACCTAGAGTGAAGCAGCTGTGAGCAGAGGCAAAGAGGCAAAATTAAATGTGTGGACACCAAATGTGTTTAGCTGCCTACAGGGTTAGATAGCAGCTGAGCAAGGGTTTTGTTAATGCCAGTGGTGCCTGAAGTTGCAGTTAGGCACCTAAATCCATTGAATCTATCCCTAAGTACCTACATGGAGAGAAGATTTGTAATAGTAGAAGGCTCTAGCAAGCCCAACAGCAACAATTTTTAATAGATCTGTAACCTTGGGAGGGATCATACCTTATGACTGAAGAATTGTACATAGAGTACCTGCATTTAAAAAAAGAAAGACAAAAAAGATGATCTGGGAAATTATAGGCACATTGGTTTCACCTGAATTGTATGCAAGGTCTTAGAACAAATGTTGAAAGAGAGAGTACTTAAGGATATGTAAACAGTAATTGGGATAAAATACCAACCTGATATCTGGCTTTGAGAAGATAACCAATTTTCTAGACAAAGGAAATGCAGTAAATCTAATGTATCTGGATTTCAGTAAAGCATTTGATACAGTTCCACATAAATTATTAATTAAATTGAAGAAGATGGGAATTGATACAAGAATCGAAAGGTGGGTAAGGAAGTGGTTAAAGAGGAGACTACACTGGGTCATGATGAAAGGTGAACTGTCAGGCTGGAGGGAGGTTACTAGTGGAGCTCCTCAGCCTTGGCACAAAAAGTGGGAGTATACTAATAAAATTTGCAGATTACTCAAAGATGGGAGATACTGTCAATATGTAGGAGGTCCAGCATATCATACAAGAAGATTTGGATGACCTTAAAAATGGGAGTAATAAAAATGGGATGAAATTTAATAGTGCAAAGTGCAAGGGCATACGCCTTTGGACTAACATGAAGAATTTTTCCTATTAGTTGGGGATGTATCAGTTGGAAGAGACAGAGGAGGAGAAAGACCTGGGTGTACTGGTAGATCACAATATGATTATGAGCTGCTACTGTGAAGTGACTGTGAAAAAGCCTAAGATGCATCAGATGAGGTATTTCTAATAGAGATATGGAAGTGTTATTACCATTATATAAGGCACTGGTGAGACCTCACCTGTATAATACAGTGTGCAGTTCTGTTCTCCCATATTTAAGAAAGATGAATTCAAACTGAAACAGGTGCAGAGAAGGGCTGATCAGGGGAATGGCAAACTTACTGTATGAGAGAAGAGCTTGGCTTGTTTACCCTAACAAAACAAAGGATGAGGGGAGATGTGATTGCTTTTTATGAATACATCAGAGGGATAAACACCAGGGAGGGAGAGGAGTTAGTTAATATAAGGGCCAATGCTGGCACAAGAATAAATAGATATAAACTGACCGTCAATAAGTTTATGTTTGAAATTAGATGAGGATCTAACCATCAGAGGAGTAAAGTTCTGGAAAACCCCTCTGTCACGTTATTGATTTGAACTGGGACCATATAGAACATGGTTGCAACCAAAGTCCTGTAGTGGCACCAAATCTTGTATAAAGGGGGTCAAATGAGGTGTGTAAGACAAGGTTAGGGTTTGCTGGTTATGATTATGCTGTCTATATGCGTGTATCAATTTTGTAGTTGAAGTTATGAATATTGGCTCTATACTGTCTGTATTTCAAACTTATGCTATGCTTCTGGGAGACATCCCAGACAAGTTGGTGTTAGCTCTTCCTAGCCTGCTTGATGGCCCATTAAGGACCATCAGCTATACAATTAACCCATTAAGAGAAGGCAGATACGCCTTGTAACTCATCAAAGTATGCAGGGACTTGCCCATGTGACTGCAGATTCCATTTTGCTGTAATTTTCCACAGTCAGAACAAAGAGGTGTTCTTACACCTGGAAAAGACTATAAAAGTCTGATGCCTCATCTCCATCTTGTCTTCAATCCTGCTTCTTTCCTCTGGAAGGACTTTGCTACAAATGGAAGCTCTACACAAAGGACTGAGGACCCATCCCAGCTGGGGATGTACTCCAGAGACTTGAGTTAAACCTGCCATTTATTCTATCACTGCTACAAGCCTGAACCAAGAACTTTGCCATTACTGTATGTAATTGATTCCATTTAACCAATTCTAGCTCTCATCTATATTTTTTTCCTTTTATGAATAAACATTTAGATTTTAGATTCTAAAGGATTGGCAACAGCATGATTTGTGGGTAAGATCTGATGTGTATATTGACCTGGGTCTGGGCCTTGGTCCTTTGGGATTGAGAGAACCTTTTTTTTTTTCTTTTTCTGGGGTATTGGTTTTCATAACCATTTGTCCCCATAACGAGTGGCACTGGTGGTGATATCGGGGAACTGGAGTGTCTAAGGGAATTGCTTGAGTGACTTATGGTTAGCCAGTGGGGTGAGACCAAAGTCCTCTTTGTTTGGCCAGTTTAGTTTGCCTTAGAGGTGGAAAAACCCCAGCCTTGGGCTGTAACTGCCCCATTTTGAGCAATTTGTCCTGAATTGGCACTCTCAGTTGGGTCCCGCCAGAACCAGCATCGTTACACCCTCCAAGAGAAGTAGTGGAGGCAAAAATTCTAACTTATTTCAAGACTGAGCTTGATAAATTTATGGAGGGAATGGTATGATGATATTGCCTACTATGGCATATGGCCCATCTGCAATTGCTATTAGCAAATATCTCCAATGGACAAAGATGGGACACAAGATGGGGAGGGCTCTGAGTTACTGCAGAGAATTATTTCCCAGGTGTCTGTCTGGTGGGGTCTTGCCCCCACCCTCAAACTAACCAATCACCATATTTGAGGTCGGGAAGAATTTTCCTCCAGTTCAGATTGGTAGAGACCCGAGGGTTTTTTTGCATTCCTCTAAAGCGTGAGACATGGGTTACTTGCTGGTTTGAACTAGAGTAAGTGGTATATTCTCCTACTTGCTGTCTTTGAATCAAGATTTGAGGACTTCAGTAACTCAGCCCGAGTTATGGGACTACTGTAGGAGTGGGTGGGTTCTGTGGCCTGCAACATGCAGGAGGTCAGACTAGATGACCATGACAGTCCCTTCTGGCCTTAAGTCTATATCTAAGGCTCTTTTTCCTAACAAACAAAGGCGTAACAACATCCTGTGGCTAGAAGTTGAAGCTAGACACTTTCAGATTAGCAATAAGGCACACATTTTTAATAATAAAGGTAATTAATCATCTGAACAGATTTCCAAATGATATGATGGATTCTCCATCCTTTAAAATCTTTAAATCAATATTGAATGTCTTTCTAAAAGATATGCTTTACCTCAACCAGAAGTTCTGGGCTTGATGCAGGATTTACTGTTGAAATTCTATGACTTGTGTTATGCACGTCAGACTAAATCATAATGGTTCTTTCTGGTCTTAAAAATCTATTAATCTTAAAAATGAGACCTTAACAAATAAGCATTAGAAAAGGGAAACTAAAACCTGGGTCTCCTACCCCTAAAGCAAGTGCCACAACCACTAGGCCAGAGAGCTACTCTATTTTTTTTTCTGACTCAATCCATATTTAATGATTTATACACAGTGGAAGTGCATCTGTGATGCTGGCAGACCAGGTGCCAGCTCATGCCAAGCCCTCTAGGCCAAAACTGAACACTGACAAATGAATAGCTAGAAACCAGTCTGGCTCACCTCTGTGTTAGTACAGTATTGGTAAAATAGGTATTAGATTTATAAAACTGTGTTTAGCGTTTAGACTTTATAAAATGCTTGTAAATTGTTGCATGCATTAATCTCATTTATGATATCCATATCCCATGTTATAAGGTAATATTTAAGTGTTTGCTCTGTAATTGTAAAAGTATTTGCTCTGAAACTGTAACATTTCCCCTTTCGCCCCCCCCCTTTCCACCGCACACAGTCGAGAGAGAAGAATTAACAAGTGTGAAATACTAGTTTGCCACAGGAAGTGTTATCTCCTGCCCAACAAAAGAAGGCCCATAGACACCAGACAAACCATTGTTGAACATCAGAGGACCCCCCAACACCCATGAAGAGGAGACATGTACAAGGATTTATCCCATCATCTTGAACTCAGGGAGAAGAAAGTAAAATCCACTGACAGGAAGAAACTATGCTGCTTGAACTCTGAGGGGCAACTCTGAGGGGCAAAGATTTCTAAACATAAGCAAGAGATCCCCAGTTGCTTAGCCTGGGTTAGCTATAAAGGACACACAGAGCTTGCTTATTATAGATGCTTCTACCACCTTTTGGAAACCAAGACTGTAGCTCATTTGTGTGTGTATGTTTACCAGCTTTACCCTTGTAAATAACTAATTTCTTTTTCTTAGTTAATAAATCTGGAGATAGTTTATTATAGGATTGGCTAAGGTGCAAAGTGACCGGTCCTCTGGGAATGGGAGTAACCTGAATATTGTTGTGATTTTTAGTGTAAGGGAACATCTATCGCAAAGGAAAGCTCACCTGGGTGGCAAGATGGATTGGAGTACCCCCAAGAGACTCTCTGTGACTTCATGTTAAGGCTGTTGTAGTGCCTGAAGAGTTCACGCTTGATGCTTGGCTGGTGAAATATAAAATAGAACTCACAACCAGTTTGGGGTTTGTGCCCTGATTTGTAACAATCTGCCCCTGAGGTTGGTATTCACACACTTGAGGAGCTCCAGATAGCTTGACATCTTCAACAGGAGAGACTGAAAAAGATATGCCTCAAGACTACCCCATAGCCCAAAGATTAAGACACTCTTATAGCAAGTGGGAGATATGAGTGCAAATCTTCCCATTCTGAACTCCACTTGACTGCAGGGAACCTAAAAGTTAGGCGCTGCAACCCTCAATATTGCAGCACCTATTTCACCTCCCCCCGTTGTTAATCACACTCTTGTTTTTTTTTTCTAAACCACTGCATTTGGAATACTTGCCTGATCACCCACAACATTGCTGTTGAATTTTTTTTTAGCCATTCTATTACACTTTCAGTCTGAGGAAATCATGGCCTTTTACAAACATGACTGAATGAAGTCACAAAGTATCCCTGTGAAGTAGGTATTATTATTCCCATTTTGCATATGGATAAAACTGAGACTGAAAGTAACTAACTTTACAAACATCCGCAGTAGGAGTAGACCCTTATTCCCGTGCCTTAACAAACTAAGAACTTTAGTTGTCACTGCATAATACTATAGTTGTCCAGAAAATACATAAATGTGAGAATATATTTTAATGGCAATTATAGAGGAAAGGGAAGCTGGAAGCTTGCTAAACTTTTAAAAAAGAATCTTGGTATATTTATTTACCTTCTCTGATGCTCTCTAGTTTTACTTATAATGTATGTGAATCACCCTGCTTGTCAATACATAACAAAGACCCTTGTTACTTTTCTCCTTTTTTTGCTCTTGAATAGAAACACATCTGCTTAAGTATCTTTAAAGATACTATTGTTTCAATCTTTCAATTGATTTTCTTTCCACGAGAAAACAATGAAGCTCTTCAATGATTAAACAATATTTTTAAAATTGACCTCAGAAAAGCTGTGCATTGACTTTGGAAATGGTTCACATATCTTGTTTCATTGTACCAAGAAAGATGAAAAGTTCCTTCCTTCATCATCATGCAAACAAAGTCTGTGTCTTAATTCCAGAATCCCTGACTTCAGAAATACCTTTGATTAATGCTCCGGGGAGGGTAGGTGAAAGGGAACAGCAGTATCCCATCTCTAAAGTTAACATCATGATTAAATAAAAATAGTATTCAGAAGGTAAATCCCCACGACAAATATCCAATAAATTAATACAGACAGTCTTTAATATGAGAAGTACTGGATCAAATTCATCTCTAGTGTAGCTCACGTACTTCAGAGGCATTACACCAGGGGTAAATTAGTTCTACTATATTTAATGGAAAACTGTGGGATTACAACCTTCCTTAGTAAGTTTTCTGAAGAAGCATACAGCCTTTATACATATTGCAAAGACAACAAGTATAAATTATGTAAACTGAATGTAAGTTTAAATTCTGCCAATATAAAACAAGAACATAACAGTCGTACATATACATCACATTTTCAAGCTTGAATTATTAGAATACTTTGATTTTATTCCCATATCCTGTATCTGATTTTGGATAAATCTGGAAGCTTCATCCAGAAATCAGCACATGATTGCAATTCCTGTCTCTTAGCCTTTTCTTGACCTTCAAGAAAAGTGTCCTCATTTTCAGATGAGATGGAAAATAATACGGATATGTAAGCATTTCAGCATTATTATACTCAATATTTCTCCTCCTTCTCTTTTTCTCTGATGACAGTGATCCAATGTATCCCTGATGTAACGCCATACGTTTGAATGGATTTACATCCAGAATGAAAATTGCCAAACAGTTGCCAACTTGTGGGAGCAGTTCATTGAGCAACTGAAGAGCTAAACAGGTTTAAAGTGTTCTACGAGGTATGAAATCCTAGCCCCATTAGGTGAAATAGAGCCATGATTTCACCTTCTATTTCTCGTTTTCCTAGTTCGGAAAGATGGGGGAGAAATCCCTTACATAATACAAACTCTGTACAAGTTCTGACTGTTGTGAATCTCAGTCATCCAGAATATTATTCAATTCCACAGCACCCGAGTCTGGGTATTTTACAACATTTCAATCTTACCAGTTCTTATGAGTCTATTTATACAATCAACTTTTATTTTTCTGTATTTCCTTTATCTTACCCTTTTCAATGTGCAAAGAGCATCTGGATGCTTTCAATCTGCATAACTTATTTGAGATCAAAGCAAACAAGAAAATCAAGAGGTCAGAATGGGCTTGCCTACCCAGCATTTTGAAGTGAGAAAGAGTGAGCCTCCCAGCTCAAGCTGGTGGATACATGCTCGAGGGTCTCTTTCTAGTGCTCTGAAAATAGCTGACTAGACAGCTGTATTCATAGCACTTTGAAGTTGCAGTTTGGGCTAAAACTTGGGCTTTGAAGCCCATCTTGAAATGAAACTGCTCTTTATATTCAGCTGATGGAAACATGAAAACATATTTGCAGGAGAATTTTAAAATTTCAAAGCTCTTCTTGTTTAAAAATGTTCAAAATCAAACAATTTTTATCTTTTCTAAATATTCTGTGAATCTGTTTGTGTATTTATGTATCTATTGCATTTTTATTGAAAATAAATGCATCTTTTCCTACCCATTTCTGGTTAATGAACAATTCTATAATCACATTAATATTCTCATTATTTTTAAGGCACAAAATAGAGGGTGTTCCAGTGGTCAGTACACTAGGGCTTGGGAGACCCTGCTCCACTATAGACTTCTGAGTGATCTAGTAGAAGTCACTTTAGTCTCTCTGCAAATGGGGATAACAACACTTCTTTTCCTGACAGCAGGGTTGTAATGGGGCCCAGTAAATACCCGAGAGATTTTTTTCCCCATGCAAAATGTTGATAATGTTTACAATTTTTCATAAAATATTTTGTTTTTTTTTTCTTTTAAAGCTATTTTGCAATGGACTGATGAACTCCCTAGTAATTTAAAACTGCAATAGAGAAAAACCAGTCATATCAACTGCACAGCTAAATTTACTTATCTCAGATGCAATAAAATCATGGTTCTCCCTATCCTACTGTTTATTATACTTAGAATTTAATTTGAAATAAGATACAAAAGTAAGTTCTTCAGGCCAAGGACCTTGCATTTCTACCTTTGTTCAGCAATTGCCACAGTGGGGACCAATTTTAACTGTGGGGTTTGGGCTCTCTCACAAGAGAAATTGGGAATCATTATAACAAGTCAACATATCTTCCTCTCTGAGGGACATACTCTCCCTTCCGTCCATTAGTGAGAGTGTTAGCATGAATCATGGAACTAGATGACTTAACTTTTTTGGGGGGTTCAAATATATCCATTTCTCTGCGATCACTGTGGTGGCTATTTAGATTTAATTAGCCTATCGATTGTCCTGGGAATTTTTGGAAGTGCTCCATTGACAACTGGTGTTTGAAAAAAGTCTACAGAGAGTCAGGGTCATGAATATTTCTTATTACTATTATTAATTATTTGTACTGTTATAAGCCTCACTCAAGAACAGTGCCTGATTGAATTAGATGCTGTACAAACATCCAGTAAAAGACCCTTCATTTCCAGACAAGCTTGCTATATGATTTGAGACAAGACACAAGGAAGACAAACAAAAAGGAGAGAATGTAGAGAGAGAATTTGAATTATTAGAATAGGATCACAGGACTTCGTAGCTAGTTATTTAAAACTTTCTCATTTCTGAAGTTACTGATTATTTATTTTTTCATTTTAAATATGTAATCATGGCTAATATCTTGTAGGGATAGAGTAAAGGCAAGTCTATCAGAGGGGAGAGAAGAATATTGGCTTTATTGATTAACTCAAGGAGGGTATTCCATTCTTGAAGAACGGCGTGGAACAAAGCCTGGCGATGATTGTGAGATTAGCTGATAGATGGGCATATAAAGGCAGGTATTGCTCATATCATGGAAAAGATAGCAGTGACATAATACGAGATGAGAGAACACAATTAGGGAGGGGCAAAGTTGCAAAGGGCTTTGAAGATGAGGACAAGGAGTGTGAACATAATGTGATAGAAGGGAAGATGGTGGAAGGATCCAAAGAAGGGGTAGGTTAGATAGAGTGATAGATGCACATGCTTAAATATCTCGTTGAATCATAGTGCAAATTGCCATATTATTATAGCTAGATTGTTTGGGTATTACTTAGTTCCAGGCCATCACTTGGAAGACATTCTTTGATCAGCGGTACACGAATAATAATAATCAAGAAAAGGTGCTTTGCTACTGAGCTGGCATTTCAATCTGAATGAGCAGTGAAAGTTTGATAGATGTATGGTTAGGGGGTTCAGAGAGTTTACCAAAGATTTGGAGGGGGTAAAGTAATGATGAGAAATATAACAAGAGTGTGTTGAAGCTTGTAAAGCTCAGGCAATTAGACTACCAATGTCACAGCTTCTGGGTGGAGAGGCAGAAGAAGTTGGCAGGTGGGTGTCATTAAAAACTCAATATCCAACACCTCATATACCTGCAGGAACTAGTACTTTCAATAGGAGATGCCACAATATTTTGATTACTTTGGAGTAGCACAGATTCAGGTTTTTAATGGTACTCACTGTATCTGAACTTTTCAAATTCAGATTTGTGTGGCTTCTCTTGTATGATTATTATTTCAGTAGTTTTCAGGATCAATCTGTCATGCTTCCCTGAAATTCATAATCCAAAAGTGGTCGATTTTATTTTTAAATGACATTTAAAAGTGGCAAAGCTTCTCCTACAAATTACTTGTCACTTAAAATAGATTGTTGATACTGTGTCATCTAGTGATAATGCAGGATATAATTAGTCCTTTTCAAAATTTTCTGCCTTTAAGTACAAAAATTATACACATTAGGCATGCCTCTCAAAAAAGATGATGTATCAATGCATGCAAATCACTGTGTCTTTATAAATATTTTCTTAGGAAGCAGAACATGCCATTAATATAAAACCAATCAGAAAGCACTCATCAACTTTCACAGGGTCATTTCTTAGCTATCTCATGTTTGCTGGTAAAGCCTGAAAAGATGAAATGTCAGATAGCTAGAAAGAACTGAAACCTTCACTTCTGTGAAGTTGCTTATCCACTTTTTGAATTTACCAAGTTCAAACACCTGTCATTGTTACTTAGCAGGAAAATGGTACAACAGCAACAAAATTAGCTGAAAACAATAAAAAATTCATGATCTGAAATACTCAAAGGAAACCAAACCAAATTCATAGGTACATTTTCTGAAATATTATATTTCAAATGCATTCAGCCTTTATGATACATCAGTAAAGATTTTGTTTGTTAGGGTCTGACAGATACATCTACTTGAAAGGGAAAATAAAAACAGCTTTGTAAAACAGTTAATGGATCTGGTTTATATACTTGTATATGCGGAAAGCATAACAGAATTGAGTAAGAAACTGAAAATAAATCCACTTGTGAGAGAAAAACATCCATAATTCATTCAATGCTCAGTTTGTCATATGTTCCTTGTCCCCTGCCCTCATGGAAATCTGTAATCTTTCATTCAACCATTAACCATATTGGTGGATTATAAATCCATCATATAAAACTATTTTTGCAACTTCAATGCAATGTTAAATCATTATACTATTTTTATAACTCAGACCTATCTGTATGTTAGTTTCAAAAATATCCGATGTCCTCAAAAGTGCAAGCACTGGTACTTGTCTAAGACCACCTTTTGCAATTGTAACCCCCTCATAAAAAGAGAAAAGCATTGTAAAGTGAACTGGTCCTAAAATAGCATCTAAACAGAACCACAAGTTTTACTTTCAGATTATATTTTAAGAGCTTGTCTACATGGAAACTTAATGCACAGCAAGTCAGGTTGTAAATCTAAACCTCCCATTTGAAGCAGCAGTAGGTCAAAGCATACTATGGAAATTTTAATGCAGCGTAGCAGGGTCCACATGGACAGTTAGTTCATGGCAAGCTAGTGCTTTGTAGATTCACATACCTGCTTACCACACAAGCCTTAAAATTGTGAGGAGGACAGTGTCTATTCCTATCCAACCTAGAGTGGTTGTCACAAACATAGTCAAAAAAGGCATTCTTGTTACACTTTTTGGCCCTGATACTGTAATCAGTTCTTTATTCTCTCGCAAAGTATCATAACTTAAGTTTAGTATCACAATTATTAATGATTTTTTTATCTTCACAACATTCTTGTGAAGAAAAGCTGCTGATCGATTGTGGACAAATTCTGAAATGGTGGGCTGAAAACTTTAAAAAGGATTCTGAACTGCCTGTCCACCATGTCAGCATCAGCGCCTGATGATCATGAACAAATTCCAATTTAAGATAAAGTCTCACTTCCACCAGACATATCTGAAGTATGGAAAGCTGTCATGCAAATGTCAAATAGAAGCAGGTCTAGATCAGAGGGTCTCAAACTGTGGTCCACAAGCTCCATTCAGGTGGTCCACAGATATAGTTCCCTCTAAGATGATGCCTGGGCGGCTGCACACAAGAGAATGAAGGGCCACACACCTAATTAGTGGAGCCATGCAGGCCTTCAGGGGAATAGGGGGTAGGTAGTAGGGGGCAGTGGGGTGAGAAGTGGGGGGAATTTTGGATGTGCAGGGTTGCAGCGGCTAGAGAATGAGGTGACTTTCCCCAGCTCCAGGGCTGCGGCTGCTGGGGAGAGATGGCCCTCCTTCCCAGCCTCAGCTCTGTGGCAAGGGAGAGACCCCCCTCTCCTTCCCCGCCCCAGCTTGGGGGCTGCTGCAGCGGGTGAGAGAAGGCACATCCATCGCATTAGAAAGATGAGACTACAGATATTAAAATATGAGTTGTGTGCTTTTATTTGTAGAACAAAAAATGTTAATTATTATGTTTTTTTTATATAGTGCTTTTATCCAAAGCGATTTACAATAGTTAGCTAATGGTACAAATAACATTTGGAAAGATCGTTAAGTGGTCTGCAGAGACCCTCAGCAATTTTCAAGTGGTCCATGAAAAAAAGGTTTGAGAACTGCTGGTCTAGATAGTATTACTGCAGAGATCTTCAAGTTCAGGGGACATGAGCAGATCAGGAAGCTCACTGGCCTCTTCTTAAGGTTTTGGGAACAAGAGGCTGCGCCACAGGAACTTAAAGATGCCAACATTATTCACCTTTACAAAAGGAAAGGCAATTGTGCTTCTTATGATAACTTTATGGCATCTCACTCCTTACTTCTGCTGGAAAGATACTCACATGAGTGATGTTAAACTGGCTAACAGATCAACTTACAGAGGAGATACTGCCAGAAAGCCAGTGAGGCTTCTGTCCTGGGCTTGGTACTTAAGACATGGTCTTTTTACTCTGACAAATTCAGGAAAAATGTTGTGAGCAGAATTAAGACTTTATGTAGTTTTTGTTGATCATACTAAGGCCTTTGACTCTGGAAATTGAGATGGCCCATAGACAATCCTCCACAAGTTCAGTTGCCCCAATAAGTCTGTCAGCATTATTCAGTTTTTTCATGCAAGAATTTTGGTGCATGTAGTTGACCAAGGCTGCTTCTCAGCTTTCTTTGTTGACATCAATGAGTATAACAAGGCTGTGTTCTTGATCTGACAGTATTTAGCATCATGCTTATAGCTGTTCCAATAGATCGGGGTGGGCAAACTTTTTGGGCCAAGGGACACATCGGCATTATGAAACTGTATGGAGGGCTGGGTAGGGAAGGTTGTGCCTCCCCAAACAGCCTGACCCCCACCCTCTGTCCGCCTCCTCCCCCTATCCGCCCCCTCCCACTTCCCGCCCCCTGATTGCCCCCCTCAGAACTATCGACCCATCCAACCCCCCCGCTCCTTGTTCCCTGACCGCCCCCTCCTGGGACCCTCACCCGTAACTGCCCACCGGGACCTCACCCCCCAGATTTGAGGGGTGCTCCTTGTCCCCTGTCCCGTGACTCCCCCTGCTCCCTGCTTCCTGTCCCCTGACTGTCCCCTGGGACCTCCTGCCCCATATCCAACCCGCCCACCCCCTTACCATGCTGCTCAGAGCTGCAGGAGCTCGCAGCCACGCCGCCCTCACTGCCCAGCAGGAGTGGCGGGCCAGAGCGCTGGTGGCATGGCGCACGGTGGCTGCCAGGGAGGGGGGACTGTGGGGGAGGGTCTGAGGGCTAGCCTCCCTGGCCGGGAGCTCAGGGGCCATGCAGGATGGTCCCACAGGCCAGATATGGCCCGCGGCCCGTAGTTTGCCCACCTCTGCAATAGATGCACTCGGAGACCTTGATTGTGGCATTTATATGCCACACCATATGAATGGAGGGATCTTGATTTTGCATTGCCTGCATGAGAAGACAAAAGTTATGAAGACAATTATTCACACATTACTGTTTACTGATGACTGTGCTTTATGGGCCCATAATCTCAGGGACATTCAGTTGCTCACTGACTGCTTTGCGTATGCAGCAAAATGTTTTGGCTTAGTGATCAGACTAAAGAAGACGAGAGAAGTCATGCTCCAGCCTTGACCAGGAAGCGCTGCAACTATTCTAATTATGTCCATTAACAATGTACCACTCAAGGTCATTGATAAATGTTGCTACCTAGGCAATGTTATTTAACTAGGTGCAATGATTACCAATGACATTATGAAGAGCATTGATGCAGCCTTTGGAAAACCTTCAGCATAATCTGTGGAAGAAACTGACTGCAAACAAAAATTGATGTTTATTGCACATTTATTTATTTTAGTTTATTTATCATCATCACCATACTCCTCTATCACTCCGATATGTGGACTACTTACCAGTACCACATAAAATTATTATCTAAGTCTATGGTGGATAATGGGAATTAAATGGCAATATTTGATTCCAAACACCGAGGTCTTTGAGTGCTGCAACATCATAGGCATTGAACCTTTTATAATAAGAGTAATCCTGTGGCACCTTATAGACTAACAGATGTATTGTAGCATAAGCTTTCATGGGTGAATGCCCACTTCGTCAGACGCATAATGAGAGTGCAGCTGAGATGGCATGGTCATGTGATCCATAGATCTGTAGTAGAATACTATTGGCGATCTTATGGAGACTGGCCCTCGTTTTGGGGGCAGACCAAGAAAACGTTACAAAGACACTTTCAAAGCCAACCTCAAATCTTGCAATGTTGACCTTAACATCTTGGAGCTCTTAGCCCATGACAAGATCTGACTGAGGCACCTCTTCCATCTCAGACTGGAAGATTTCAAGAGCTTGTGGATTGCTGCAAACAAGGAGAGATGTGCAAGGCATAAGCTAAGAACAGTGCATATTCATCTACAATTGTCTTCACCTGGGGCATTTGCACATGGGGCTATAGGTCTGAAATTGGCCTTTGGTCTCATCTCAGGGCCTACCATAAGTGATGATAGCTAATCTGTTGAGCTTGATGGGAGATTCCACCATCATTATCATTACAGACTTTACTATGGAACATTAGAAATCTGATTCCACAATTTGGGGACAAAGCTTGCAATGAGAATAAGAAATGTGATAAATACATACATTTTCTTGACAATCTCTAATCAAATCGTTGACTTATGAGCCTTCTCAGAGGATGTACTTCTCAGAGGTAGTGTTTCACAGTGCAATCTGGGAAGTCTGTAATCATATAATTTATTTATAATGGCAGTTGTCAGAAAAGCATATGTAATAAGTTAAATTCTGCTCACGCTAAGGAGAATGACTCTCCTGTTTATACAGTGAGATATATGCTGGTGAGTGCAACAGATGTTTTTTGAAAGATTTTACAAGGATCATCCCTGAGGATTGTTTGTAACTATTCTTTCTCATATAATCACTCAAGAATCTTACCCTCTGTAGTCTGTTCGGGGGAAGTGGTCCTTCCCTCTCCGGGTCTGTGGGCGCCCAATCCACCTTACTATGTCTCTGGGAGGTCGCCTGACATGGGGAATCAGAGGGGTGATGGGAGACGTGAACGCAGGTCTGATCAGGGCCGAACGACAAACACAGTTGCAGAGCCCGGCCCCGGATCAAGGGGTGGGGGGCAGTAAAGAGTCTGAGGGCTCAGGCCTGCACTCAGGCTGAGCCACAAATAGTCGGGCCTCCTAGCTCTGGTGGAGGGCTGACAAGTGCAGGCTTCTTGCCTAAGAGAGGGGGAGATTGCCACCCATGGATTGGGGTGGCAGGGGAGATGCAGGCTTACTCTCTCCACTGCATCCCGGCCCAGGGCCCTAGCAGTGGCGGAGTGGTCTGCCACTGGGTCAGCAGGGATCCTGACTGCAACACTGACTCACTCACTGACAGCTCTACAGTCAGCTACCCCTGGGCCACTGCTCCCTGCTTCCACCACCAACACTGCTGCCCCACCACCCTACTTACCGTCAGGACCTGCTTTTCGCCTCTCGGCATGGCTGTTTGCTTCCCCCCTGCTTACCACCTGGGACTGATTGCAGCAGCAAATGACAAACTGTGTATCACAAGTGCACGTGGACGCACATGCCTGCCCCCACCCTCGGACTGACCTTCCCTTCCCCAGCTACTTTTGGCTGTGGGACAACCCCCCACCCTGGACTGTGCCCTCCTGCCCTGCCGCGCCCTGTCATCTGCCGTGGCTCCCCTTCCCCTGCTGCTCCCTCCACCAGCTCTGGTGGTGTTGCACTCTTGGCCCCAAGAGCATATGCTCAGGTGGCTGCAGCCCCTCCACGCGCCACCACATCATCTGCCCTGACTGCCACCTCCAGTTCCATCCCTGGCAGCTGGGGTCCCTTCCCCACCCTGACCAGGAAGCACAGTGTCCCTTGCCTCCTGGTGCCCACCTCGCCCCAGGTGGAGACCTACATGCAGGTGTTGGCATGGGTGGCATGGGGCCCATAGTCGTGGCGGCGGCCTCCAAGATGTACTGGAAGGTCATCTTCTTCCTGGCATCAGAGGCCACTGCCCAGGAGATGGTGGAGAAGGGCCTGGCAGTGGGGGGCATATATGTTCCCATTGAGCCTCTTGAGGACCTGGGTGTATTAGTGGTTTTTACCTTTGTCGCAACCTTACTGCCCAACGCTGCCCTTTTACCCTTCTTCTTCACCTTAGGGAAGCCTATTTCCATGATCAGCCCTCTCCCACAGGACTGCAAGGACACCACCCTCCATCACAGCCTATCATTACACCGGCAGGTCCAACTACAACTGCTGCCGGTGGTGGACGATGGCTCGAAGTGTTCTTTTTAGAGCCATACCAAGGGGCTCACTACCGGTGCACTGCTCCTCGGGGGAGGCCCGGTGTTACCTCTGCTGGATGATGGAGCACATCTGGAGGGACTGCACCTGGCCGGGCATGGAGGGATGCCTGGGACCCCCGAGACCTGGGAGGGCACCGGCCCTGCCATCGCCAGCGACCCTGGTGGCCTGGCTCCTGTAGTTGCCCCTCCTCCTTCTGCCATTGCTCCTGCTTGTGGGGCCCACCTCCGTAGTGTGTAGTCCAGCGGGGCCTATGGAGGAGAAGGTGGCAGGGCCATTGCCGGGCTCTGGAGAGGGCCCGCCCCAGGGGCAGGTATCCCCTCATCCCCTCCTTGCTTCCCAAACCCCAAGTTCATCACCCTTGCCCCTAGCCCCACCCGTGCTGGCCGGCCCTCCACCTCCACCTTGGAGGGCTTGGTACTTGTGCAGGGGAAGTGCAGCAAAAGGAAGGCTTGGGCTCAGAACCTCCCCCTCGATGCAGGGGGGGAGGCCCCTCACAAGACCATGAGGGGGGCCGCTGCTGCCGAGCCTTCCGCCGTGCCCTCTGATAGAGCCCAGCAGGTGGAGCCAGGCGGGAATGCCATGCCAGCGGAAGGGGGCGGGACCGCCCCCGACTCAGAGTATCTCCCCAAGGGGGCCTCAGATAGAGCCCCCCCCCCAACCCTTTTGTTACCTGTGCCCCCCGTCGGTGCTGAGGCAATTGCTGCCTTGGTTGCTGGCGGGGAAGACTCTGGGGCAGTGGGGGGAAACTTCACCAACATCTTTGAGGAGATTGAGGCCCGGGGTCTGACTCTGATCACCCAGGGGGAGGATGATCCCCTTGCCAACGGGCCTCGATCTGGGTGGTGGCTTCGTCATGCTGCCATCTTCTCCTCTTTCCCTCTTGCCCCGGGCTGCTGCCCCAGCTCTCAACCTTGGGGCGCTCCTGGGTTCGTCCATCTGCCCGGCCACAGACAGCTTCCTGCTCATGGCCGCCGAGGCCCTGGGTGTGCCTCTTTGTGAGGTGAGGCAGCCGCCTCCTCTCCTGGTTGTGGGCCCTGCCACTGATGCCACCATGCATGACACCGTGGTTGAGGGCGCAAAGCTTGTTGAAGCGCCTGGGCTTGGCATCCCCCTCATGGATCCGGAGGAGATGTGTGGAACGGCTAGGGCCCTCTACGCCAGCCTCTCTTCCCCGGATCCAACCGATGCAGATGCTTGCAGGGTGCTCTGGGACGGACTCCTGATTCTCAGCACGGGCAACCGGGACCAGCTGGAGCTACCTCTCACTCTAGCCGAGCTTTTGGAAACCCTCCGTCTCATGCCCACCAATAAATCTATGGGCATGGATGGGCTGACCATGGAGTTCTACCGCGTGTTCTGGGAGATCCTCGGACCAGACCTCATCACCATCTGGGCCAAGTCCTTGGGGAGCAGGGGAGCTGTGCTCACCCTGCTATCCAAGAAGAGGGACCTCCATGACCTTTGGAACTGACATCCCATCTTGCTCCTCAGCACGGACTACAAAGTTGTAGTGAAAGCCATCTCGCTGTGGCTCGGGTCCATGCTGGCCGATGTGGTCCATCCTGAGCAGACCTACACTGTCCCAGGCTGCACCATCTTTGATCATTTGTATTTGGTCCGGGACCTCTTGGAGCTCGGGTGTTGGGATGGTTTGTCATTTGCCCTCCTGTCCTTGAACTAGAAGAAGGCATTCAACAGGTATCTCCTGGGCACTCTGTGGGAATTCGGCTTTGGGATCCAATTTGTGGGTTTTCTCAAGGTGCTGTACACCTCCGCGGAGTTTTTGGTCAGACTCAACTGGACCCTGACCGAGCCGGTCAGCTTTGTATGGGAGGTGCGTCAGACCTGTCTGCTGTCAGGCCAGCTGTATACTCTGGCGATTAAGCCCTTCCTTTGTCTCCTCCGTCCAAGGTAGACGGGGTTTGTGCTCCATGAGCCAGAGTTGCGGTTGGTCCTGTCAGCGTATGCCTACGATGTTCTCCTCATGGTCCAGGACCCGGGTGGAGGCCTGCCAGGCGATCTACTCAGCAGCCTCCTCCTCCCAGGTCAACTGGGTCAAGAGCTCTGGCCTGATGGTCGGGGGAAGGGTGGCAGACAAACTCCCTCCCACCTGCGCTTCAAGCCATCCGACTGAGTGAGGGTCCACTGCTCTATCTTGGTGTTTACCTTTCCACCATGCATCCTTCTCTGCCAAAGAACTGGCAGGATTTGGAGGCCAGGGTGGGTGAGCGGAGATGGGAAGGACTCCTCTGGTGCCTCTCCCTGCAGGGGAGGGCACAGGTACTGAACCAACTAGTCCTGTCCATGCTCTGGCACCGGCTCAACACCCTGAGCCCGGCCCCAGGGATCCTGGCCCAGCTCCAGAGGGTAGCTCTGAAGTTCTTTTGGCCAGGACTGCACTGGGTCTCTTCAGGAGTCCCGAGGCTTCCCCTAGAGGAGGGAGGACAGGGCCTGGTCTCCGTCCGCAGCCAGGTCCATGTCTTCCACCACCAGGACTGCAGAGACTCTTTTACAGTGCAGGTAGTCCGGCATGGAGCACGTTGGCACATACCTTCCTTCGCCGTCTCCAAGGGATCTGATATAACTGGCAGCTCTTTTTTCTCCACCTGAGGGGTCTTCCGTGAGACCTCTTTGAGCCGCCGGTCTTCTACCAGGACTTCCTCCAGACCTGGAAGCTGTTCTCAGCAACCAGGTCCATTGTGGACCTCCTTCCAGGGCCCCTGCTACACAACCCCTACCTTTGTGTGCAGGTGGCAGAGTCCCCCACGGTGCACCATTCCATAACCCGAGCTGGCTGTGTGCCCTGCTCAAACTGCGCCACGAGACTATCTTTACATGTTCATGCTCCACACACTTCATTTCCTCACCCTCGTGTCCCGCCCTGATACCAAGTGGTGGGACTATCTACCACCTGTAGAGGGTGAGGAACTCCGGTGGGCCAGCCTCTATTCCACCCTGGCCCCACGGCCCACCAGGGATATCGGTTGGCGGCTCCTCCATGGAGCTGTGAGCACAGGCGTGTACCTGGCGTGGTTCACCCCCATCCCCGATGCCTGCCCCTTTTGCGGTGTGAGGGAGAACCTGGCACATGCTTATCTCGAAAGTGCCAGGTTGCAGCCCCTATTCCGGCTCCTCCACAACCTCCTGTTGAGGTTCTGGCTGCACTTTTCCCCACGCCTGTTTATATTCTAACACCCTGTCCGTGACCCCATGAAGTCGCGAGACCTCTTTGTCCTTCTAGCCCTGGCCAAAGTGGCTGTCTTCAACACCAGGAGGAGGATGTTAGATGAGGGGGTGTTCTGCAACAGTGGGGTCTATTTCTGCTCCTCTCTGGTCTCACACATCTGGGCAGAGTTCCTGTGCGCGGCATCCACTGCCTCCCTAGACAGCTTTGAGGAGCAGTGGGCACTGTCCGGGGTTCTCTGCTTGCCTAGTTTTGAATCTGTGACCTTCCCCCGTCCCTGTTATTTCTTAGTTCTCCCCCATATCCAGTTGGATCCCGGGTCCAGTGGTCCCTCCCGCAAGGCTGGGGAAGGAGCCTTTAGACAGGGGCGGGTTGCACCCACCTGCCTCCCAATGTTTTCCAATAAGGCCTCACTACACCCTTTCAATGAAATGCAGAAAGAAAACACTGGGGAAATGTTCTCCAATTCCCGGAATAAACAGCAAGGAAAGATATAGTCAATGAAGAATTTGCCTTTTAACTAATATGCCTTCTAGCTAACTACATTTATGTAAACTGCTATCACAGAAACACAGTTGATTTTCTAAAGCAGTAACAGTAACTATGTGCTTAATTTTCCAAGTATTCAAAATATATAGTCTCTGATTAATTTAAATGCACTGCAGTGTTTAAACCATATTAATAGGGTTTGAAAATGCTGTATTGTATGGAAATGTTTTCAGCCCCTTTTCGTGAATATGAACCCCTTATTCACATGCGGGTCCTAACCTATTGGAGTCAGTAGGTATTTTGTCACTGACCTCAATGGGCAAGATCAGAGCCTTGGCGAGCAGTTATGCACAAAAATAGCCTCACTGAAGTCAGTGGAGCTTGCTTTCATGAGTAAATGGTCATCAGCGGTAGTCAGGGACTCACAAGCCAGCCCTAAGTCCTGAGATTCAGCCCTGCATGTCATACATAAGGAGTATTTGTAGGTCATAGAGGAGACAGAAGGGGTTAAAGCAAACATGAATCAGAATGAAAAATGTGGCTGCTAGGAAGGCTCAGCTGGAGAGAACAAGGCATGTATCTGTTTGTGCAAAGTGTGTCTCTCCCCAGTGAGCAGAGTGGAACAAACAGGCTTCATAGACCGAACAAGTGTTGCCCATCGATGTACGTAATAAATCATCAGTCAGGAGAAGTTGTCAATAATGTTCTGCCCTAACCATCCCTATGCCTGCAGCATTAGGTGCATGCTATTGCAACTACATGAGTTCTCAAAAAACACGGTGCAGTAAAAGAGAGTGGTTTACAGTGGCACTAGACGGTTTTTCAAAGCCCGGATATTTTAGCTCATGTTCCTTTTCAAAACAGTGTGGCAAATCTATATTTATTTAAGTTAATAAAAGAAACAGACAGTAGGAAGCACCCATCCCAAGTGGTATATGTCTCTTACGAAGCTCAAAGTTCTTGATGATCAGGGAAAACACATTAAGTCAGTTAAATCCACCTTTAGTGCCCCCCCAGATCATCATCATTCTGGTCCTAAAATGTAAACATGCTATGCTATAAACAAGCTCATCCAACCAGGCCGTGTGCTTCATTGGATAGTGGCATAGGGTGGAGTGGGTATGGCAATGAACTAAGGATCAGGAGACCTGGGGTCTATTTCCAGCTCTGCCACTGATCTGTTGTGTAACCTTGAATAAATCACTTGACCTCTCAGTTACTTTTCCTACCCTTTGTCTATTTGGACTGAACTCTTCAGAGCAGGGACTGCTCCTTACTGTGCATTTGCACAGTGCCTGGCACAATGGCATTGCAATCTTGGTTTGGCTATCATGATACAGATAATATGCCCAAGAAAATAGATGAGCTTTGCAGCATGGCCAGAAAGCAAAGAAATCCAGGCATTGGAGGACCAAAATGGGGACGCATATTCCAGATTTAAGATGACTTCTTGGATACTTGTTCCCTGAAATGAAAGTTGGTAGGTATTTATTCTGGAAGAAGCATGCTTAACCCTTTTACAGCCCAGGCAATCTATACATGTTCCTTATCTCCCTTTAAGTTAAAATAACTGGTACAAAAGTCTCCAAGTTCAAATTTATTTACTGCCTGATGCCTTCTGTCACAATGCATTATTATAATACATAAGCAAATAAATGAAATAGATAGCATTACACAAACAAATTATCCCTTATAAATCCAAAATAGATACAACACTTAGATACATCAAACCTAATATTGCAGGTAGTTCAAGCACAAATGAAGCCCACCATAAAGCTAGGGACACCTGGGCCTATGGTTCAGCCCATGACCTCCTCTGACTCAGTTTCCTATGCCATACCAATCTTGGAGGGTGGGTTTAGCTTCACAGGGAGAATAGAACCACTAAGATTCACATCTGTTGAATATGCTTGTAGAGGGAGTTAGATGGAGGTTTCACTTTAAAAGAAGGGGAGGGGGGAACCTGCTATGTGCTGCAACCAGATTCAAGATAGAAGGAGAAATGGTCTAATTTGCTAGAGACTCGAGTTATCACTACAAAGCGCTTGGTAAGCTCAAAGAATCTCAAACTTAACACTACATGGATGTGCACCATGATCAGTAAACACCAAACTAACATTTCAACCTAAACCTGTCGGGACTGGCCTCAACCCAAATCCCCTACCCCGCCCCCAGGTTGGTTTGGCAAATTGGCTGGATTGTCCCCTACTAAATGCTAGTTGTCATTAACTGAATTAGTGCAGTGAATTCCATGATGGTTATAAAAGATTACGAGTCAAAATTTCAAAGACCGAGGCTCAGTCTGGCACAAAAATTGCAGGCACAGAAGTGAATCTACGATTGTGTGCACAAATACCAGAACTGTGTCTATATAAGACAAGTTAGGCAGCTAAATATCCAGCTGTGTGTACTGTCACCCACTCTGTGTACACAGCCAATAATGGCTTGTGAAATCACTGGTGCACTTTTGCAAATGGTCCACATACCTCCATTGTTGAAAATGGTAATTTGTGTGACACAAATAGTCAGAATGACAAATGCTTGGAAGACAATCACTAGACTGAAACAGGTCATTTTTATTATCTGTGGGTAATTTCCTGTAATAGGTCTTTTTCATTTTTTTGTTTGTTTGTGGGGGTTTTGTTTTGTTTTTTTTACTATCTGCTATGCTTAATTTCCATGTCATCCATTATTTTCATGCATATACATTCAGTTTATTCTGGAACATAAAGACAATTCAGACAGGGGGAGGGGTGAAAATTGTGGTGAATCAAAGTGAAATACAGTGAATGAGGGAAATATCAAAATTACTAGGCACTTCTATTCACCCCTTCTCATACAGCAGAAGAACAAGATGACACTAAACACAATTGAAACAGCAAATTTAAAACTGCAATACTTTTTCACAGCTACAATTAGCCTGTGGAACCTATTGCCACAAAATATCATTGGAGCTAATAATTTAGCAGGAGTTAAAAAATGAGTTTGGACCTTTATACGAACAGGAAGGACATCCAGAATGTCATTAGTAAGGAGTTTCCAAAAAGATTTTGGAAGGATTGTAAATCCTCATGCCTTTGGGAATAAGTCATCAGCTAATAAATGAGGATTGGGAAGAAATTTACCCTATTGGCAAAGTAGTCCATAACGCTACTGTAAGCATTTCTTGCTTTTATACCATGGAGATTAAGAAGTGAGAAAAAATTGCTGAACATATAAAGAACAGCAAGGCAACACAATGGAATTATTGAAAAACAGACTGCAAGCTAGATATTTTCTTTCTGTTTTCAATCTACTGCTTTTTACCCTCTTTCAGCTATTAATTTATTATTAATTATGATGATGATTATTATTTTCTGTAAAGTATTTTGATAAGTACATTGTGGGCTAAAAGCATCAGACTATATTTTCTGTTTTCAGGGTTTGTACAATCCATTTTGAGGTACTTTGACTTTCCAACAGGATGCTGCAGGTTTTACCACAAAGTCTACTTTTACACTTAATATGAGGCCAAAATAAATATACTACAAGCACGAACACTGTTCTAGGCGGACAGGAGGATCCCTGCCTGTCATAGCTAATGATGGTGATCAAAGCCAGCCAGGTGCTTACACTGACCCTGGGCTTTGGTCATTTACTACATTTTTCAATATCTGAGCTTGAGAGTGAGTTGCCCTAATGGCCTCTGATTACATTCGTGGCATATGGCAGGACAAAGGAACAGTTAATAAAAAGAGGGAGAAGGAGAGAGGAATGTCTAACTATACAGCATGTGTGTGTCTAAAACACCCACTCTATTAAAATAAACCAGCTCCCATTCAAAACTTTCCCCACACTGTACACGTTAGTGCTATTGAAATACTTAGTAGGCCTTGTAGCCCATTAGTTCATTTTATCATCCATTTATCATTGTGCTATGTGATGTTATGGCCAATTTACATGCTATTTCATATACAATCAATGTATGCTAAATAGGTTGAAGTTGTAGAATTATAAAAGTATAGGATTGATAAGTGATGAATGTGGTTAGATATTTAAGTAAAGCATGGCTAAAACCAAGGCCTACAGACAGATTGAGACCTGTATAATTGTAGCTTAGCCATACCAGACCATAGGCTTAAGAATGCTTGACATGAGTGGGTGTCCTAGGAATGACCATATGCCCCAAAGGTCACAAGATTACTGCAAAGATGTGCCAATAGGTTATTGCAATAGACTGCTATATATTGTCCAAACCCACAAAACAACTAATTGTAACATCTTTGAATGTCTGTCTTGACTGCAGGGTACATGCAATTGTAAATGCTAATAAAAATAAAATAAACTACAACAACCTATGAACAACAGGGCACCCCAATATTCATGGGGTGTGGAAGTACAGATAAGGAAAAGAGGGATGACACCTTCATTCATATTCATAAAGTATTAGGCGTAGTTAGAATTACAATATATAAAGATTCCCTGGCTGGGTAAAAGTGGGAATACCCATGGGAAAAACTCCAGCAGGAACTATCCCTCTACTAATGATCAATTGGTGAAAGGTCCATCGCACCCTGGAATATCGTTGAGGAAGAGACCATGACTACAGTTATAATTATTTCATAGGTTTTTATTGAATTTTTAGATGCAGGGTAATTGTCACTTTATTGCTTTAATAAAACTTGTACAAATAACACTTTGTACTCGTGATTGTGTCTGTGGTCATTATCCTTGGACTTCATGTGTTCCTAGAGCTTCCAAATTAGAGAAAATCACCAGAGGTAATTTCACTATGTTGAGCTTGAAACTGTAGCAACTGGAGCCAAACCCATGCTGGTGTAATACAACCTCACTACATTCACTTTAAATAAAATAAAAGGCTACAGACTACACAGCACAGGCTTTTCACAAAAGCAACTCACACAGGGCAAGGTTGTGAGCCCGTATTCACTGTGGGGATTACTTCGTCACCTAATTAGACCCATTGGCTTCAATGGGACTATTTTTGTGAGCAAGTGCTCATCTGTGTGGGGAAGGGTTGTACAATCTAGATCTTTAAGTCCCCAGTGCTTAATCTGATCCACTGTGTGTGGTCCTATTGACTTCAGGTCCCTGCTACCTACTGCTAGAAGCCTCTATCCATGACAGTTCCATCTTGCAACCCCAGAACTGGAAGTATTGATGCCATTATGCATTATTTGTTTGTGCCACTGTCTTGCCATGCAAGAAAGTGTTCTAATTAACTCTGGGTACAAAGCACTGATTTGAAGAATGGATTAAATGCTTGTGTAGATCAGCCAAAGCCATTCTGGGAAGATTTGCTTCCATAAAGTCGGAATCACATTTGTGTGAACTGCTTTGGAAAATAAAGTTCTTTGGTCTGTGCAAGTTCTTAAATCATTTTAAAAATCATTCCAGCTCAAGCCATTGTCTCAATATTCTAGCATAGTCAGGGTCTAAGACTGTTTTGTATTATTTGAATGTTCTCCATGCTCTTTGCAGTCAGACAGAATTAACATAACAGGTGACAATATTGTCTGCATGGGCCAAAAGCCCATAAATACTGTACTTGGTGTTTAGGTTACGGTTTGTCTAAAGAAGGCCACAAGTGTCAACAGTGATAGGGAAAGGCAGCTCCCTCAACATTTTTACAAGACTCCCCTTCAGCAATTCCAGAAGAGTCCAAAATCATCCTTGCCCCAAACTCCCTTTTTAGAAAATGGGGGGTAAAATGGGTGTATTCTACCCCCCAATATACACCCCAATAGCAACCCAAGCATTCAAGGCTGATGTGTGTCTGCACATATAAGAGAGACAAATAATTGCCACCTTCAAAGTGACTGCACTCCTAAGTGAGGGGGACATATTCTCCTGTACCATTGCCATCACTTTTGGTTGGAGGGCAGACTCATAGAGGCCCTGCTCCTGGAGAAAGCTAGGAACTATTCAGCACTGAAAAACTTTCCATGGCTACTGGCCCATGTACTATCATCAACAGTCATGTTAAAAATTCTCTCTAACTAAAATAGATTGGAGAGCATCCCAGCTAATACAAAGCACCCACAGATGGAATGGTCCAAATACCTATCCTATTGAGGCAATTTCATCAGATCACTATTTTATACAAACTTTAACTGCCAGCATTTGCTCAGCAGAGGCCTGAGAGTTGAGACAGTTAAAATGGGATACTCTTGGTGTTCTCTCACTCTTCCCAAACATGACATTTAAGTTTTCTAGACCAGTCAGACCACCGGAGTACTGCCTGTCACTACCAATGCACCAGATGTTTGGTTTTCTGTAGTAACCATTTCTGTAAAATAAGCCACTGTAGTTTCTTTCTTCTCACCCTTCAGCTGTGTGTGCTCAAGAACTTATGACAGTAGCTGTCACTGTAATTCAGGAAAACTGCCATGAGGGATAGACTGATTTTTTTCAATCTGGAATTATGGTCAAAGCAAAGAGGTAAAGTGAAAGTCAAACAGAAATTGGTCACAGGTATTCAGGTAGAAGCCTTCATAGATTTAAACCAATTCAAAATAGTATGGATGGTGCTCAATATCACAAATACCAATAAAATGAAAGATTTGGTCTTCCTTTGAAGTGTCTTTGCTGTGTAAATTATCTGCTTAAGGCTTAAAGATCCTGCAGTGCATTCCTTAGTTGCATTTTCATCTGACTTCAGAAGCAATGATGCTAAATCAGAAGTAGGCATTTGCATAGTGTCAGAGTCCACCTCACATAATGACTTCTCACAATAAATTATGAGTGTTTGGTTGCTGCAGCATTTGCAACTGAGAAACCTCAAACTGTACACAACATTTGTACTAGGTGATGCCAAGGAGCTTTGACCTTGATATGTAATGTGAGAGTCATTCCATATATTAACCCTGACTGATGGAAGTGTTTAGCAATGTCACAAACAATAAAGAAGAGCTCATTCTCAATACCATGCTTTCCAAACCATAGTTCTCCTATGTTACCTATCAGCTCTGTGTTCTTGGGGAACCAGGGTGCAGTACCCAGCCTGTCTGACTCACAAAAGTCTCCCCCTACCCCCAACCTCTACTTGAACCAAAACTGATCAGAAGAAAGATGTACAAAAAGCAATGAAAAGGCAGTGGGAGACAGACCTAAACCCCTGCGACAAGGGTGACAGAATTAAGGAAACTTCCCTAGCCTCATTTGCATAGAAGATGGGACAGGGAGGCATCTCCATTAGCATACAGAATGGAGAACAGAGATTCCAAGGCAAGAACTGCACTGAACTCTGGAACCAGAAAAGCAGGGAAGCACTGCATGATGGGGGATCTCTGCTCCAGATGTTAATGAACCCACACCTGCACACACCCAACTCAGTAGTTATCAGCATGTCCATGGACTCAGTAGGCTGGGTCGAGCAGCATTTCCAAGTTGCCACCCTCATAGGCCCTTGGATTCAGCAGGCTGGGTCGAACAGCACTTCCATGGGCACTGCACTGGAATAGAGAATGCCTGAGCAGGCACTTTCAATCTGCCACCTTTTTATGTCCCTGGACTCAGCAGACTGGGTCGAGCAGCAATTCCAAGCTGCCACCTCATATGTTCCAGGTTCAGCACATCCCTATCCCAACGTTACAATTGTTCTGGTAGTAACTCACTTGATGAGCAAACCCCACAGGATTTTTGGGCACTGCAGGGATCTTTAGCTTAGGTATGAGGAGTGTTGCTGCAGAGCAAATGAGGAAGCCAAAAAACACCCACGAGGGATCAAGAGCGAGAGAGCGACAGAGAGAGAAGCAACCAGCTTAACCATGAATATTATTTATTGCCAGGTAATAACCATAGGGGAGCCAAACAAACAAAACAGTTATAATATTAAATCTAACTTAAATTTGATTCTAAAAGTCAGGTTTAGAAAACTAACTGATCACATGAGTCAGGGTCAGAAGGCTATACTGAGAGAGAGAGAGAGATGGATTCTCACCGCTCTGTGAAGCTTGAATGGATTGGGGGTCCCAGGTGGTGGTGGTAGCTGAGGGTCCAGAGTGCTGGAGACAGGCAGAGCCGCCAGTGCAATGAGTCAGGAGAAGATGAAGTCCCAATGGAACTGTTGCAGATTTTGAATCCAGGCATCAGAACACTTACTTGAGCATGGGTAGGGGTTTTTGTAGAGAAACAACAATGGTTTATTTTTCTTTTATTCTACTGGTAATTGTGCTGTGATCACTGGAATCAGCCAAAGAGGCATGAGTTTTTCTAACTACTGAGATGTACTTAAATTTTCAAAAGTGACTAGAAATTTGGGGTGGCTCAGTTTTTGGATTTTCAATATGGGAAACTGCAGAGAGGTCTTGTATTCAGAGGGCACGTACTCATCACTTTCTGATAATCAAACTTCTTTAATGTATTTCAAATTTGGCACCAAAATGGAGGCATTCAAAATCACTAGTCACTTGAAAAAAATGCAGGTGTTGTGTTCCAAATCCCACACTGAAGGTATATAATGCTTAGTGAAGCCTATGGAAGTTATTCATCCTCCAGCAGAAGAAATGAGCTCCCGGCCTATACTGAAACCATTATTTATAAGGAAGAGCATCCATACGCGATCACTAATCTCCCAGGAGTCATCTCTTTGGCCTCACTGACTCCTCTTTTGTCAGGACTGGGAACATGCAAGAAAGTGTTAAAAACCCCTCCCTTCTGAACTAGGCCCCAGTCTTGAAATTGGTGGCAGACAGGGCCGGCTCCAGGGATTTGGCCACCCCAAGCAGCCAAAATAAATAAATAAAATAAAAAAAGCCGCGATCGCGATCTGTGGCAGCAATTCAGCGGGAGGTCCTTCGCTCCGAGCGGGAGTGAGGGACCATCCGCCGAATTGCCGCCAAATAGCTGGACCTGCCGCCCCTCTCCGGAGCGGCCGCCCCAAGCACCTGCTTGCCAGGCTGGTGCCTGGAGCCGGCCCTGGTGGCAGGGAAAGCTACCAAAAGCATGTAAGTGACTTAGCAGCCTAAGTCCAATTTTCAAAAATGTCTTAGGTACTTTGTACCTTAACTTTGACTTTGAAAGTAATGAGAATTATGTAACTAATTGGCTTAGGCCCTTTGAAAATTCCATTAGGCCCCTATCTGCATCTTAGGACCCTAAAAGCCTTTTAAAATCAGGCCCTAAATCACTCTCTAAAAAGGGAACAGAGAGTCCTGTGGCACCTTTAAGACTAACAGATGTATTGGAGCATAAGCTTTCGTGGGTGAATACCCACTTTGTCAGACGCATGCGTCTGTTAGTCTTAAATGTGCCACAGGACTCTCTGTTGCTTTTTACAGATCCAGACTAACACGGCTATCCCTCTGATATCTAAAAAGGGACTTAGGCTTCTATGTCATTTAGGTGCTCTTGAAGAATTTACCCTGTGTACAGGTGGCCTGTGAGTTAATACCTATGGTTTTCTATCTATTCCAGCCAAGTTCCGTGGCTTTGAGAGAACAAACATCTGGGAAATGGTAAAAGTAAAACAAATCTTTAAGAAGGGGAAAACAAGTTTAATTTTCTGCATGCTTGATCTGTCTGTTTTATCTGTATGCTATGATCTAGCCACAGTCACAGCAATATCATTTTGTTCTTTTTTTGTGTGTGCTTTGGAATTGACAGCAGCTGTAATAGATTATGTCTGAATATGTTCAGAACTATTACGTTTAACAAATAATCAACACTTATGCATGATGGCCTGCAGCCAGACAGAAAAATGTTGAAAACAAACTATTTTCTCAGTACTACAAAGACTTACGCATGTGCTTAACATTACACGCACTCTCTGAGTAATCCTATGGACTTCAGTCGGACTACTCAGTGAGTAAAGTTAAATATGTGCATAAATCTTTGAAGGATTAGCATCTGTAGCCCTGACCATGCAAATGACTACATGCAAGTTCATCCTTGCACTTGGGCAGAGCTCCACTGAAATAAATGGGGCTTATTCAGCACAAGGATATACCTTCACAAAGTGAATTGCAGGACCAGGACCCATCTGTTTAATAGTGCACTGATTTCTCTTCACTGAAGTGTTAAAGACATGACACTCGCCTCAGTAATTCAGTTAGTTTCTTTTATTAACACATATAATAAGATGGAGTTCAGGTAATGGTAGTAATTGTGCTGTGATTACTGGAATCAGTCATTTAGATTGGCAAAGAAGAATTTCTTGGTATTATAGGGTCATACAGTATCTGAATTTACCCACTCACAACCAGTTTTACACTGGTGACACTGGCTTATCTCAAGTTGCTCTAGATTGAAATCAGTGGAACTGAAATCAAAATCTAATTTGCTGTATTTATACACTGAAACAAAATAAGTCAAGAGACTTGTTCAATTGGCTACTACTGTATATGCAAAGAGTTTCAGTATATATATGAGCTGCTTCTAGCATGTTTGCGAAAAACAAAACAAAACAAGGCTCAACCTGCAAGAAAAAAAACATACTTATGAACTAGGATAGGGTTACCATATTTCCACAATCAAAAAAGAGGACACGGGGGGAGGGGGAGAGCCCCACCCTAGCCCCGCCCCTGCCCCACCCCCTTCCACTCCCTCCCACTTCCCACCCCCTGACTGTCCCCCTCAGAACCCCAATCCCGCGTGCTTCTTGTCCCCTGACTGCCCCCTGCTGAGAACCCCCGTAGGACCCTACCTGTCCCCTGACTGCCCTGACCCTTATCCACTCGCATGGGTGGCAGGGTTGTAGAAATTTTGGTGGTGGTGCCCAGAACCCCCTCCCCTACTTGCCTAAGGCTCTGGGAGGGAGGTTGGGGGGGAGGAGGTCTGGGGTGCAGGTCCTGGGCTGGGGATTAGGGTGCAGGAGGGGTGCAGGGTGCAGGTTCTGGGATAGAGTTTGGGTGCTGGGTGCAGGGTCCGGGCTGGGGCAGGGGGTGGGTGTGCAGGAGAGGGTGAGGGGTGCAGGCTCTGGGATGGAGTTTGGGGGTGGGAGGAGGTGCAAAGGGAGGGGGTGCAGCCTTTGGGAGGGAATTTGAGGGCAGGAGGGGATGTGTGGGAAGGGGGATGGGGTTTGGGAGGGAGTTTTGGGATAGGAGGGGATGCAGGGGTGAGGGCTGTGGGTCTGAGGATGAGGGGTTCATGATGTAGGAGGGGACTCAGGGATGGAGCAGAGGATTAGGATGTGGGGGGATGAGGGCTGGGGCTGAGGGGTTTGGGGCATTGGAGAAGCTCAGGCTAGGGTGGAAGGGCAGGGTAAGGGCAGGGTAAGGGCAGCCTGTCTTCCCATTAGTGGATGGGGGCACTTGGACCCGGGGGCAGCAGACAGCAGTTGCTGCTGGCTCTGTCAGTACAAGCAGACAAGGGAGAGGCGGGGGGGCCCACAGGAGGGACGTGCGGATGGTGGGGTGACAGGTGGAGGCTGGGGACCCATTCAACACTCCCTCGCTCCCTGACTGCCACCCCCAGACTTCCCTTACCATTATGGCTCCACGTGTTTGCAAAATACGCTGCCCAGTGGGTCGGTTTGTGTGTTACACAGGGCTGCAGACAGAGGGAGGGGGGAGCAGAGGAGGGCTCTGGCTGCTGGAGGCCAATGGGAGTGGGTCAATTGGCCCAGCCGCCCAATCAGCAGCCACACTCTGCATGGGAGGGAGGGAGGCGAGGGAGAAAAAAAAAACGGACATTTTAACCTTGTTACCAATTCCTCCCGGACGGCTATTTAGAGACGCAAAAGCCGGACATGTCCAGGGAAATACGGACGGATGGTAACCCTAAACTAGGAACCACTCAGATTCAGCTGTATTTAAAATGGACATCAGTGCGAAATGCACCTTGAATAACTTAAAGGAGCACTGGTCCCTAATTTCCGAACTTTTCAAGAAGTTCCAGTTAAAATATTCCTCCTTCCCGAAACAGATGATTCCAGTACATATAACTGAGCTGCAGAGTGTTTCAAATAGAGCTCAAGGAAAAAATGCAGAAACATTTTCAGACCATTTTTCACTGACATTTTGAATTGTGGAAGTAGAGCAGTAAACATCACACAGTATTTTAAGCTATTTTTGGTGGGACGGAGCTCCATTGATCCCGGGTATCCCTGTGGCTAGACAAAGCTGCCAGACCTGCAATCTAGCCTTGACTGTCCCATAATCCCTATCATGTTGGAATCTCAATCGCCGAGCAAACGCTCAGGGATTTGTCTATTGCTAGCCCCGGGAATGGATTGTCTAGTGTTTGCACATCCCTAGTCTATATTCTACTTTTCCATGTCTTATTTACATTTTGTACAATCTTCCTTATTTCCCAACTGTCCATGATTCTCTCTTTATTTATTTAACAGTAGATGTTAAATGAGGAGTTCAGTATCATAACTAATTTGGAGTTTTCATCAATTTTAACCAACTCTTTTCCGCCAACCCCACCAACATCCACAGCTAGGTTTAATCATGCAGTGACATTAATATGTGTTCATTGTGTGCAAGGTTATATCTGTCCTGTGTACTTATAGTTCCAAGTCTTATCAAAGTGTGTGATCTGGTTCAAACTATACCAAGAACATGGAAAGGCAGAGGGATATATGCAATGAACATTAAAAATAAGCCACTGATCTCACTTCTATTTCCTAAATGTCAGAAAAATGTGCCATTCTAAATTTTTCGGGGCTGCTGGAATGCTGCCTGCATATTCCAGGTCTTATGTCAGCTTGATATCTATCTGTCCATTTGCTGAGCACCACTTCCTCTTTCATTTTTGGTATCTCTCCCTCTGTTCAAATTCAGTGAAATAAGATGGTTGTATAGGGCAAAATATCTAGCTATATTCTGCCTCTCATTCACAGTGGTTTTGGTCCATGGGGAGAAATACTGGGTCTGGTATCCCCTTGTACTGTACACTGAACCCACTTGAGTGTTTCTGGAGAATGTTCTGGTGCCAGGGAACAATTTAATTCTAAAATAAATAAGTCAGCACACATCATTTTAAATATACCCTGAACATCAACATTGTATGTCAATGTCGTTCAGTCAATTTAATGTTTTGGTCTGGGGCAGCTGTCTGGCTAATCAGATTGGCAATAGGCTATGGAAGGTGAAATTCTGTTTTGTGCCGCTAAGAGGCCTGATCTTGCAAATGGGGATTTCAGAGAGAGGTGGGGAGGCTAAGATAGCTTTAAGACATCTTTGCACTCTCCGGATTCTGAGATGCTCTGGCCCCAAGACAGTCTTGGGGACTTGTTTTAAATTACACAGCTTCCCTGGGTTGTCCAGTGGGCCATGGTGTTGCCCAGAATCTCCTCAGTTGTGCTGTTAGCTCGCCCCTGATATGCCCCTCCTACCACTGGTATGACCTTTCACTAAGGTTTGCAAGGGGATTCTGAGAGGAAAACCAAGGGATATAATTCTTCTACTGGCCAGATCCAGGGCTTTTAGAGTCCCTTTACGTTGCTCTAGCTCTTTTACTCAGTTTAAAGGGGCTGGATTGGGGGTGTGTGTGGGGAGAGAATCTCACCCAGATTCTTTCAACGGTAATGGACACATTTTAATCCAGCACAGAATGACAGTGAGTGAAAGTTTTACCATCCAACAACCCAGTGGGCTGAGCCAAAACCCAATCAGATGAATGAAAAAACGATTGGCTTGCAAGGGATTTGGATCAGGGCACACACGAACACCTACTAGCAACCTTGAAACCAACTGTTGAGAGTCTTATCTTCAATGCTGGAGACCCTTTCAGTTACTTCATTAAGCATGGCAAAGCATAAACATATAAGACCATGGAAAATATCCTCTCACTTCTAGAGTTGCTTCTCTCAGGTCAGGGACAAGACAGGTTGGGTAAGCTATCTTTGCTATGGTACATTCCCTATCTGTTCTGTGTCCAGAGGTCAAAGTATCTGGCTCATTTCATTAAGAAAGGAAGAAAGAATCTGTGACCACCTAGGTCATGACACCTCCTAGCCACTTGGAAAATACCTAATCTACCTGCAGATAGGATGACATGCCTATTTGTAAAACTATCTGAAATGTTGATTGTTTGTGTGCAACATTTCTGTAAGGCCAATTTTTATATGAGTACTGGCACAAATTTCAGTTTCTGACTAGTTGTGTATCTAATGTTTTCCCTACCAAAAATTGATTTCTCTGTTTAATAGCACAGTAAAAAAAAATCCATATTTCTGCACTGTGGAATTTGCTTTTAAGTTAACAGATACATGTAAAATATCTAGTTCATGAATCTTTTAATGTGTGTACCATTTGTGATCAGAGGTGATACATGGGGGGGGCATGCTGGGTCACAGGCCCCCCACATTTCTGCCAAGGTTTATATGCCCTGCTCTGAACCCCACTGCATATCCCCAGAACCTTTAAATCAGAGTTTTCAAACTGTGGGGTGCACCCCCCTATGGCGGTGCAGAGGAATGTATGGGGTGGGGGGTGAGCAGTGGTTCCAAGTGGCTTGGGGTTCAGTGCAGTGCGGCTTGGAGAGGGAGTGTCACCTCCACCCCCAACTCACCTCATTTTATCTGGCGGGGGAAACAACCAAAAATTATAACTCAAAGGGGGCGCTCAAATCAAAAAGTTTGAAAAACCACTGCTTTAAATGGTGTCCCCCCACTATCAACTGTTACGCATCGTCTCTGTTGTGATCCTAAAAAGATAAAGGTTTGAGAACATGAAGAAGAAACTGCTAATTTTGAAAATAAAAATCAAATTAATAGGCTTATTTAACTTTGTAAATTAATTGATTTGTTTAATTAATTAACACTAATGGGGTGAAATGCCTGTATACACTGGGATTTTGGGGAATTCAAGGAATGCAGAATCAAGTCTGATGAGGTTAGACAACATGCGTTCCACTGGAAGCCTGATCCAAAGCCCATTGCTGTCAATGGGAGTCTTTCCATTGATTTCAGTCAATTTTGGATCAGATGCACTTCTGAACCCTGGGTCCTCACTGACCAAAGGCAACCACAGTGAGTGGGGTATGGTGAGGGAGCAGAGAGGGGCCCATCTCCACCTGGGAAAGAAGGCACCTTGCTTGCTTGGGCTGGCCGCCCCACCAGCCATGGATCCTCTCCACTGACTGCCTCACCAGTTGCTTGTTCCGCTCCCTGCCTCGCCAGCCGCTCATTCATCAGCCAACTGTCAGTCACCTTCTGCTGCCACCTGCCGTGACCTCTGCAGGTCAGTCTCTTAGTGATTTTCAGCTCTTTGCAGGCTGGGCAGAAACACTGTCCCACCACAAGTGATTTCAGCTCTCATTTGAGCACTTTAAAATAACAAAAGGCTCCTAATAAAGCCTATCTAGCTTTGTCAGTTGAACTGTGGGGAGGAACAGGTTAAACCAGACTGTGGACCCTTAAGGAGAATCCACATCTCCTGGCTGGGACCAACTGACTGACCCAGCCAGCCAGCATATCCTAACCCTCTCCCTACTTTCACAGGGGTCTGGCATTCGAGCCCCTGTCTTCGAGAGTTTCTTTCAACTGACAGTGACCCCTCAATCATGACAGGCTCAGTATAGTTTTATTCCTGTTTACTCATACAATAGAGATAACAACATAGATAACAACATTTCACTACCCCTGCATTCAATACTACAGTGTTTTGTAACCCAACACCAGCCAAAGTTGATCACTTTTGAGCAACACTGCTCCTGTTTGCTGGATACCTATGCAGAGTAGGTGTGCTCCTGAAGTCTGTCCCCCTCCCAGCTAGCTGTCAGGGGAGAACTCATTCAGACCCTGCTTACACAAATGTTTAAGAGCTTTCCTGAATTGAGACCTCTAAATTGGGCCTACACTGAGGGTATGTCTACACTACGGGATTAATCCGAATTTATATAATTCGAATTTTGGAAACAGATTGTATAAAGTCGAATGTATGCGGCCACACTAAGCACATTACTTCGGCGGTGTTCATCCATGTACCAGGGCTAGCGTCGATTTACAGAGCGTTGCACTATGGGTAGTTATCCCATAGCTATCCCATAGTTCCTGTAGTCTCCCCCCACCCACTGGAATTCTGGGTTGAGATCCCAGTGCCTGAAGGGGCAAAAAACATTGTCGCAGGTGGTTCTGGGTACAGCCTCGCCCCTCCCTCCATGAAAGTAACGGCAGACAACCATTTTGCGCCTTTTTTCCTGGGTGAACACTGCAGACTCCATACCATGGCAAGCATGGAGCCCACTCAGCTCAAGACAGCAGTCATGAACATTGTAAACACCTCGCGCGTTCTTGTGCAGTTTATGCTGAGCCAGGACGAGAAAAACGAGGAGAGGAGGAGGCGGCGACGGCAGCACAGCGACAAGAGTGATGAGGACATGGACATAGACATGGACATGGACACAGAATTCTCTCAAACCGCGGGCCCCGGTGCTTTGGAGATCACATTCTTAATGGGGCAGGTTCTATCCGTGGAACACCAATTCTGGGCCCAGGAAACAAGCACAGACTGGTGGGACTGCAAAGCGTTGCAGGTGTGGGACGATTCCCAGTGGCTGTGAAACTTTCGCATGCGTAAGGGCACTTTCATGGAACTTTGTGACTTGCTTTCCCCTGCCCTGAAGTGCCAGAATACCAAGATGAGGGCAGACCTCACAGTTGAGAAGCGAGTGGCGATAGCCCTGTGGAAGCTTGCAATGCCAGACAGCTACCGGTCAGTCGGGAATCAATTTGGAGTGGGCAAATCTACTGTGGGGGCTGCTGTGATGCAAGTAGCCAAAGCAATCACTGAGGTGCTGCTACAAAAGGTAGTGACTCTGAGAAATGTGCAGATCATAGTGGATGGCTTTGCTGCAATGGGATTCCCTAACTGTGGTGGGACAATAGATGGAACCCATATCCCTATCTTGGCAACGGAGCACCAGGATACCCAGTACATAAACTGCAAGGGGTACTTTTCAATGGTGCTGCAAGCACTTGTGGATCACAAGGGACATTTCACCAACATCAACGTGGGCTGGCCGGGAAGGGTTCATGAGGCTCGCGTCTTCAGGAACACTAATCTGTTTAAACGGCTGCAGCAAGGGACTTACTTCCCGGACCAGAAAATAACCATTGGGGATGTTGAAATGCCAATAGTTATTCTTGGGGACCCAGCCTACCCCTTAATGCCATGGGTCATGAAGCCATACACAGGCAGCCTGGACAGGAGTCAGGAGCTGTTCAACTACAAGCTGAGCAAGTGCAGAATGGTGGTAGAATGTGCATTTGGCCGTTTAAAAGGTCGCTGGCAATCGTTACTGACTCACTCAGACCTCAGCCAAACCAATATCCCCATTGTTATTGCTGCTTGCTGTGTGCTCCACAATCTCTGTGAAAGTAAGGGGGAGATCTTTATGGCGGGGTGGGAGGCTGAGGCAAATCACCTGGCTGCTGATTATGCACAGCCAGACACCAGGGCGATTAGAAGAGCACACCAGGAAGCGCTGTGCATCAGAAAAGCTTTGAAAACCAGTTTCATGACTGGCCAGGCTACAGTGTGAAATTTCTGTTTGTTTCTCCTTCATAAAAAAACACCCCCTTTATTGACTCATTCTCTGTAAGGAACCCACCCTCCCCCTTCCCCCAGCTTGCTTTCAAAGGAAATAAAGTCACTATCGTTTAAAAATCATTTATTCTTTATTAATTGATTATAAAAAGAGGGAGAGAACCCGGGTGGGGTTTGGGAGGAGGATCGGCTGGAAGGAAAAGGCCACTAAAAAAAGGTTAAAAAAATGACAGCCTTTTGCTTGGGCTGTCCACTGGGGTGGAATGGGAGAGTGTACGGAGCCTCCCCCACCCCGGGTTGTTACATGTCTGGGTGAGGAGGCTATGGAACATGGTGAGGGGGGTTATACAGGGGCTGTAGCGGCACTCTGTTATCCTGCTGCCGTTCCTGAAGCTCCACCAGATGCCGGAGCATGTCTGTTTGCTCTAGCAGCAGCCCCAGCGTTGCATCCTGCCTCCTCTGATCTTCCTGCCGCCACCTCTCATCTCGAACATCTCTCCTCTCCTCACGTTGGTCCCTCCTGTCCTCACGTTCACTGGCTTCTTTCCTATACTTTGAAACTGTGTCCTTCCACTCATTCAGATGAGCTCTTTCACTGCGGGTGGATTCCATGATTTCCACAAACATCTCGTCTCACGTCTTCTTTTTCCGACGCCTTATCTGAGATAGCCTTCAGGATGGAGGAGGGAGGCTTGAAAAATTTGCAGCTGCTGGAGGGAGGGAAAAAAGGAGAGAATTTTTTAAAAAGATACATTTTGCAGAACAATGCTTATACTCTCTCACGGTGACCAACACTATTCACATTACATAGCACATGTGATTTCTGTGCAAGGTTGCATTTTGCCTCTTAATATTGAGTGCCTGTGGCTTTGCTGCTAGAGATCACAGACGCAGGTCCGGGCAACAGAATTTGGCTTGTATGCGGCCATGGTAAGCCATTGTCTTTCGGCTTCTGCACCCTCCTTTCCCACATACCAAGCAAAGCCCGTTGAGTGCTGCGGTTTTCCTGTTAACCTTCAGCAGCAGAAAACAAACTACCCCCCCCATCCAATTCTCTGGATGATCGCTTTATCCCTCCCCCCACCGCGTGGCTGGTATCAGGGAAGATCCCTGCAGGAAGCAGACTAACACCCCCCACCCCGCCATGAATTCTCTGGGATGATCGCTTTACCCCTCCCCCCACCGCATTGCTGGTATCAGGGAAGATCCCTGCTAGCCAAACGCAAAAAGCTCAGGGCCAATTCCCCCCTCCCCCCGCGCTTGGCTAACTGCAGGGAAGGATTTCTTTTCAGCCACAGGCAAACAGCCCAGTAAGAACGGCCACCTCTGTCCCCTTAATTAAATTCCCGTATTTCAACCAGGTTACCATGAGCGATATCACTCTCCTGAGGATTACACAGCGAGATAAAGAATGGATGTTACTTGAATGCCAGCAAACACCGGGACCATATGCTGCCAGGCTTTGTCATGCAATGATACCAGATTACTTGCTGCAAGCATGGCGTGGTCAAGTGTCCTACCATGGAGGACGGAATAAGGCTGCACTGCCCAGAAACCTTGTGGCATGGCTTTTGGAGTACCTCCAGGAGAGCTTCATGGAGATGTCCCTGGAGGATTTCCGCTCCATCCCCAGACACGTTAACAGACTTTTCCAGTAGCTGTACTGGCCATGAATGCATCCCAAGTCCTCAGGGCAAAGTAATCATTAAAAAACGCTTGCTTTTAAAACCAGTTTTATATTTTAAAAGGTAAACTCACCTGAGTTCCCTTCCATGGGGTCATGGTCTTGGATACTGGCTTGGGAGTGTTGGGAGGGTACTTCAGGCAGGCTGAGAAAAAGATCCTGGCTGTTGGGGAGAACAGAGTGCTGTGTGCTCTCCGCAAGCTAGTCCTCCTCCTCCTCTTCCCCGTCCGCAGAATCCTCAGGTGTAGCTGATGAGATTACCCCCGCCTCGGAATCCACGGTCAGAGGTGGGGTAGTGGTGGCGGTCCCCCCTAGAACTGCATGCAGCTCGGCGTAGAAGCGGCATGTCCGCGGCTCTGACCCGGAGCGACCGTTTGCCTCCTTTGTTTTTTGATAGGTTTGTCTGAGCTCCTTGACTTTCACGCGGCACTGATCTGAGTCCCTATTGTGGCCCCTCTCCATCATGCCCTTGGAGATTTTTTCAAAAGTTTTGGCATTTCGTGTTTTCGAACGAAGTTCTGCTAGCACTGAATCCTCTCCCCATATAGCGATCAGATCCAGTACCTCCCGTACGCTCCATGCTGGTGCTCTTTTTCGATTATCGGCCTGCATGGTTACCTGTTCTGATGAGCTCTCTGTGGTCACCTGTGCTCTCCTGTGCTGGGCAAATAGGAAATGAAATTCAAATGTTCGTGGGGCTTTTCCTGTCTACCTGGCCAGTGCATCCGAGTTCAGATTGCTGTCCAGAGCGGTCACAATGGTGCACTGTGGGATAGCTCCCGGAGGCCAATACCATCGAATTGCGGCCACAGTAACCCTAATTCGAAATGACAATATTGATTTTGGCACTACTCCGCTCGTTGAGGTGGAGTACAGAAATCGATTTTAAGAGCCCTTTATTTCGAAATAAATGGCTTCGTTGAGTGGAGGGGTGCAGGGTTAATTCGATTTAACTCTGCTAAATCCGAATTAAAGTCATAGTGTAGACCAGGCCTGACTGTCAGCTAATTTGTGCTTGACCAGGTGTCATTGCTTTCTCAACCAAAAAGTCTTCTGGGCAGGTCAACATCATATTGCTAATGAAGGAACTCCCAATCCACAGACTGAAGATATATTAGTCACCACAAAGGCTCAGTGAATGATCAACTGGGCTCCTTGTGTGGCCCTTTTCACCTAAGCCAAAGAGCAAGTGCAAGGCCCACATTTCTGACTGCTCTGAGCCTCATTATTATCTTTTCAAATACTTAGTGCATCAGGAACGCTACAGGGATCCGATCAATTTCCCTAAGAATAATCAAGGGATTAGTGGAATTTAGACAGAGATTGAATCTGTGTGGAAAATTGTCCATGCTGAGTTCTATTAGAAGGTGCTGCTGTGCAAGATTTGTTGCTAATCATAAGGCAAAATTACAACAAGCTGCGGAAAGAAGAAACTAGTAAACAAAATAATAAAAGTCATTTTAATTATTAAACTATGGTATTATAAATTATATGCCATTCATCATTGCCATAATGAAGTATAAAAAATAGCAGAAAAATCTATATGCTCTATGCACTCTAATTTAATTTTGCATAATAAATTACTATATTACAGAATTTTAAGAAATATGAATAATCATCAAATTACTACCCATTTTCTCCAGCCAGTTTCTAAATTTTAATATAGACAGTTATTACAGATAACCATTGCTTCCTATTGACTGAAATACAATAAAAACTCAAAAGGATATCATAGACACAATCCCAGTTATCAGCCACTAATGATGCTAAATGATGAATTGCTACATTTTTAATAGAACAATCAGAATGTGGTATTTTCATTATCATTCTCAGAACACTTTGTATGCCTGCTATTGTTCTGCTGATTAGCCAATACTAGTGTGGTACTATTTGAAAAGACATAGGAAATGGTGAGTTAGATGTGACAGGTAATTATATCTGTGCTATTTGTGGGCGGTGCGGGGCAAGGGGGATGGGGAAGTGTTTTTCCTGATACAAGCTATAGTTCTTATTCTATCTTTTTTCAAAGCCATTGCCTGCATCTGTAGCTTTCACTCTATGCATCCGAAGAAGTGAGGTTTTTACTCACGAAAGCTTATGCCCAAATAAATCTGTTAGTCTTTAAGGTGCCACCAGACTCTTTGTTGTTTTTGAAGTAACAATGTAATTTTACCAAAGAAATTTTTTTATTTAACCTCAATGCAATCTGTGGAAATAATATATAAATAAATGAATAAACGCAAGAGAGAAAAACCTCACCATTTGCTTCTAAAGCTTAATATATATCAATCACTATTAATAATCTATTTAGGTTAATATTCATTGTGTTTGTTCTTCTAAAGTAAGAAAACTCATTTCATTAAACATTTATGACAACTGTTGTCAAATGACTCACCCTTCATAAAAAAACAAACATGTAGAAAACAACTAATTGAGAAGAAAGTAGACTATTTTATGATTAACTTTAAACTCTCTCTCTCTCAAACACAGAGTTGAGTCAGCAGAGAAAGACCATTCACAACTTTAAAACAGAAAATATAAACATTTAATATTATAAAAATGAGAGAGAATATTTAATCATTCAAAGTCAGGTTGTGATACCCTTACTCATGTTGAATACTCCAAGAGCTTTTCCACTGAAACCAAACTATTTGAATAGTATGGTAGTCCTCAATGTAGCTGACAGAATCTAGTCCTCAGAGATGCTCACTGCAAGGGAGACTTGGTTCCCCTCCAAGTATTGCTCCCTAAGTATACCTAGATGTCACTTCTGGTGGGTGACTAGCATCATTCTAAAAAAAAGGATTGGGGTCCTCATATTTGAAGTTTAGGTCACATCCTGGACAGTGAGTGGACAGATCATCATATATAACTTCAAAATCCCACACAAGTCACACTGATACTCTTGCTTGGTGCTCGCTTTCCACAGTTTACTATTTTTGGAGGTGCTCATCCTTCTTAGATTTTGGATGACCTTCAGATTCTTAAACCTTGAGTCAAGTGCTGTAGCTATCTTTAGAACTCTCACATTGGTACCTTCTTTGCGTTTTGTCAAATCTGCAGTGAAAGTGTTCTTAAAACGAATAACATGTTCTGGGTCATCATTCGAGACTGCTATAAAACAAAATATATTGTAGAATGTGGGTAAAACAGAACAAGAGACATACTATTCTCTCCCATGGAGTTCAGTCACAAACGTAATTAATGCATTATTTTTTTAACGAGCGTCATCATCACGGAAGCATGTCCTCTTGAATGGTGGCTGAAGCATGAAGGGGCATACAAATGTTTAGTATATCTGACACCAAAATAACTTGCAATGCCAGCTACAAAAGTGCCATGTGAACACCTGTTCTCACTTTCAGGTGACATTGTAAATAAGAAGCCGGCAACATTATCTCCCATAAATGTAAATGAACTTGCTTGTCTTAATGATTGGCTGAACAAGAAGTAAGACTGAGTGGACTTGTAGGCTCTAAAGTTTTGCATTGTTTTGTTTTTGAGTGCAGTTATGTAACAAAAAACTAGCTACATTTGCAAGTTGCAGTTTCACGATAAAGAGATTGCATTACAGTACTTGTATGAGGTGAACTGAAAAATACTATTTCTTTTGTTTATCATTTTTACAGTGCAAATATTTGTAATAAAAGTAATTTAAAGTGAGCACTGTCCACTTTGTGTTCTGTATGGTAACTGAAATAAATATTTTTGAAAATATAGAAAAACATCCAAAATATTTAACACATTTCAATTGGTATTCTATTGTTTAACAGTGCAATTAAAATAGCAATTAATCGTGATTATTTTTTTTTAGTTAATCGCGTGACTTAACTGTGATTAATCGACAGCTCTAGAAAAAACATTTGCAGGCTCAACAATATCCAATAAAACTCTGCTGCTTTGAATATTATGTGTGAAAACGAAACTGGGTGAGTTTTGAATGGCTTTGGTTTTGATGCAAACATTTCCCACAGCTTTAGAGGAAATTTTAGAAAGCCATCATACTTTGGAAAAAGTGGAACACTACATGATCTTCCCTTTACCTCCAGTTAATGGCTCTAACTACCAAGCTCTACATCAGTGTGAAGAATATTTTTGAGGGGAGAATTAAAAAAAATAATAAAAAAAAAATTAAAAAATTTGCCAGTACAATTGACGATTTAAAGAGCAGGGAAAATAAAGTTTTCAGATTTCTTTCAGTTTTCAGTAGTGTCTTTGAAATCTTTGTTCTTTCAAACTTCAGCTAGCTAGTCTCTCTTTAGCACTCAAGTTTGGCAGCGGTCTGTGCTTTCCACTTCTCTTCATTAGCCTCAATTTATGCAGTCAGCTTTTCTTCTACCATTTTGCTGAAATGGTTGTTTTCTTAAATTGCTTTGTCAAGTATTCTGTATGTGCTCTTCTTTCTCAGCTACTTGCTTTAAGATCTCAGCTTCACAAGACAATTGCGCTGCAGTTTCCAATTCTAAAAAAAAAAAAAAAAAAAAAAAAACAGAACAGTGAAAGATTCTTCTTCTGAAGAAGGTAGTGATGAAAGTCTGACATGCTTTCTTTCCAATTAGGACCATCAATTCAAATACCAACCCAAAGGCACTTTTTTTTGTTGCATCAGGAGTCTGAAATGTACTTTAGAAAGTCAAATATAAAAATCCTGCCCAATTCAACATTTATAGGGCAAACTCTCTTTTGTAAACTCCCTAAAAATGAATATTGTTAGAAAAGATATGTTATCTTCTTCCTGAAAAATGGAAAAGTGTATTCTGCTGAGATTTGTGGAGAAGAATCATGTCTCAATATGTAATCATGTTCACTTCACAACTGAACAGAGTATAGCGGCCAAAGGGGTTGATCATAAGAACAATTTTCCAATCTTCTGTCTATGCTGATCACTCAATAACATAATGCCAGAAAACATACTTTTTTGTACATTTTGCACATCAGAGTTGGTGTAATGTAGGAGGGGCTACAAAATATGAACAGTTCCTAATTCTTACTTCCCAATTAGTTACCAGTAGATAACTAATTACATTATTTGATTAGGGAAGCATAAATTTACCTTAGTAAACTACTTCATCGTTTATTGGATTCAAACATGCAGAGCTAAATGGGACATTTAATTAAACTCCAAACAATAAACAATACTGAGAAAGCTACTATAGAGAAATAGGTTGCCAAAATATTTCCAAGATGATGAAAGTAAATGTTATTGCAACTTTACATTATGATTTAATATACAGGACCCCAAAGAGTATTTTATTCTTCTGAAGACCAGTACAAGTGGAGATTTCTTCTTTCCCATATGAGAAAATCTGATGCAGCTGATTGATTTATATTCATTTTAGTTATTTTCCTCCTGAATAATTCACCTGGTAGTGCAGGAAGAATACATCTCTTTAAATCAAAGTGCTCCTGCCTTCAAGTGTTGATGCTGGTTTACAAATGCAAACCTTTCAAAGACAAAGTTGTATATGTATTTAATTCTATTTAAACATGCTGAGCCAGGTCCTCAGTTGGGGTAAGTCAATGTAGTTCCACTAACTTCAATGGAACGACACCAGCTTACAGCAGCTAAGGATCTGGACCACTATTTGCCAATAATAAAAGATAACAAATTGTCCTAAACATTAAATTTTCACATTTTCCTAGATGGATGAACTTAGATTTAAACTCAGTTGCTGTCCCTCTTATGGCTATTTGATATTTGTTTGTTTCGTTAATCTAAAATAAAAGCAATCTTCAGTGAAAGTATATTTGGCTCTTCGTATATGGAAAACATAACACTAATTGCATTGTATTATCTCATGATTAACAAACCATTCACAAATGCCACCACCATCTAAATCTGGAATGCATTTTATAAATACTTATAACAAATACATGGGAAAATGTATTTCTCTGAGAGGTAATTGGGAACATCCATGACAAAACAAATTAGCAAACAAAAACAAATTGAAGTGTAAATGTTTCCAGATGTTATACTTCCTCTATGATGGGAATCATCTCAGGGTTTGTGGGATGACACAGAATGCCCTCTGTGGCATGGCTCGAGATCAAGGGCAATCATTTCTGCTACTTTCTTGTATGTAGATAGCGTGGTTGGAGAATTGCAGGATGTTTCACTGTTTTTGTGGGAAACTTCTTGGAATGATTCTGTCTTCCCATGCAGGATAGTGAATCACAAATTGGTAGCGATTGCACTCATGTTCACGATCAATGGCATGGTAGACTAAAATGCTGTTGCTATGCAGAGCAGAAATAATTTCTTCCTTTCCAGTCTCCTGTTGTTCTTTTTCAGTATAAGTTCAGATGTGTTATAATTTATTAGAAGTTATAGGAGAGATGTTCCATTACTATTTAATATAATATAAGCTTGAGCTGTAAACATCTTATTCAGTGATTTCAAGATGAAAAATAATTTTGAATAATAAAAAAAGCAGGGAAAGTTCCTTTCTTTAGCCAGGTTGATGAACCTGTCACAGCTGGCTATATTCCAAGGTATTTGGCGATCCACTTTATTATGGTTTCCATCTAGCCGTTCCAATTGGCTTTCAAAAAACTCCATCATGGCTTTGATAGTGATATAGTTAGGAGGACTTGAGGACCAACATGTATGACAAGATAGTCATGACTACACAGAAAATCATCAAGGCCAGTTTATTCTGCCAGTAGAGGCTATACGTTCTGGTCACAAAACACAATGCACAAGTCCAGAGAATAGCCTTTTCTCCATCTTGTGGAATAGAAGTTTCCATGCTGTTTAGCATCAAACATTAGGTGCTTGTCTTGATTCGAAGCCCATTCAAGAAATTGTTCAACCATAATATCATTATATGTATGGCCATTAAAGACTATTTTTTGATGAAAAAATGTTTAATTGAAAAAGTCACAGCCAACTCTAGAATTAGAAAGATTAATTAATTATAATCACTATCTGCCCAGATTTGTTTACATTTTCTATAAACTAGCTTACCTAGGAACAGAGGCAGTGTTCAGACTCCTGGTAGATAAAATAGAAAAGAAGGAAGTCCGTCTGCCTTGCATATAGAATTTCAAAAGGCTTACTATGAGTCAGAAAAAAACAACACTGTCTACTATTCAGGCGGTTTTCCAGGAGAAGACAAAACAACTCACACATCATTCAACCACACTAGCTATACACCAGAATATAGGGGAAATAATTGCCCTGGATCTGCAGCCACACCACATTGTAAAGAATATTGGCTTCCAAGGCTTTTAAGACGTATTGAGGCATATTATTCCCTCCCAAGCAAAATACTCTATCCGATTGTGTGCTTTTTATTTATGATAACTTATTGATCAAAGCAAGGAATGTCTTCAGACAACAGAGAAAGAGTCATGCAAGGAGCCAAACAACTGCATATCTTTCATTCACAGCACATGGGCTTTGATTTGATTCTGTGATAGTGGGATGTACTTATTTAGAGCTCAGCTGCTGGGCCCAGTATCATTGCTGCCACCACCACCACCACCAATAAACAGAAATTAAATGAATAAATAAATAAATACATAATGGGGGGATCTGGTCTAAGGTGTATAATTCCTGCAAATACACATATATGAGAACATTTCAAACTAGCTAAAGTACTCAGGGATATTGGGCTTATTGCCATCTGCTGTTTTGTCCATTTTTCTAACAGTGACTGCCAGGCATCGCATACCTGTGCTAAGTTTATGTCCAATTTAACCACTCAACAAAAGCTTGTGAGACTCTTACCTAGCATCAACAAAGGAAAGAAAGCACTTCCACTGCAGCTGCTCATTTTAGATCCCAGATGGAATTCTGCCTAGTTCATTACTGAACATTTCACATACCAGACAGCATCAATCATTGCAGTAAACTTGTTTAATCCATCACATGGTCATCTGCCCTCATGGTGCTCGCTGTGGATAAGTTTACTGAGCGAGGGCGGGATGTATGGTGAGCTTCATGGTCCACAGAGAAAGTGACAAATAATTATCTTGTCTCAGACCCCACTCAGCATCAACCCAGGTTTGATTTACCACAAAGGCAATGTAGCCTTCTCAACCAGTTTCATACCAGACATGAAATTTGTGCTGCAACAGAATTTCGGTGACATTTTAGAGACAGTCCACTATGTCAATGTGTACAGCCACAAACCATGACACACATTGTTGAGGATTGCAAAATGAGTTAACTTCCTGGAGGTCTTCGTGCCTTGAACATTGTTGATAAGACTTTGTGGCTTGTCTTGAAGGGATTGTATACACCAAATAAATAAATAAATTTATGTCACCTGGAAAGGCATTTGCATTCTATGGAGGCCCAAATCTAAGGCACAGCAAGTGTAGCTCTGGCATTGTCTCACACCTGTACCTTGTATGTATTCACAGTTATAAATATCTGTTTATTTTAGACACAAATGTGCTTACATTTTTAAATCCTTGCTTGCACTCTAGATCCAACATTTTTCTGAGAGAATGAGCAGGATTCAGTTCTGCCTCACAGATCAACTGAATGGTTATGTTCCAACTGCAGAGCTACATTCTGACATACTGCCTTCAAAATAGTTTCACAGGTGTCACTAAGGGTATGTTTTGAAGGTTCTGGATGGCAGAAGGTGGCCTGCAGGATCTTTACTACTCGTGCTGATGTGCAAAAAGGAATGAACTCACCTTGACTATCATCTCCCAGGATGAATTTGCAATAATGGCAGTTAGAAAAAAGAATGTAAAAATCTTTTTACTTGTGAGCTCAGAAAATTTTATGCAGAGTCATAGGGAGAAAATAATAATGGAATCTCAGAAAGCTATTTTTACAGTCACTTGTCACAACAAACTTGGAAGCCATCATTTGAGTAAATACTTTAAAATCTGTCCAACTTTGTTTAGAAGACTAAGAACTTGGGGAAATCTGTGAGCAAGACATTGTAAATATATACATATATATTTAAATCTCATCAAGTTTGCAATTTCAGCAAGAGCTTAATTAAAGTCAACAAAGAAAGCTCAAGAAAATAATTAAGTACTTAAAACATACATTATAGATATTCTGGGCTCACAGAGGCTCTCTTTCTCTCATCTTGATTGGTCTCACTGAATTAGACAACTAAATAAAATATATGGTTTCTAGCAGTCTTTTAGATTACTTGGCACCACAAAATCAGTAGCCAAATGATAGATGTTTTAGAAGCTCTTGTTCATTAGAGTTTGACTAAGGCTGTGATATTGATGTTCTCATTGTTGCATGTTTAATTTGTCATGCAGTGTCTCCACATTGTTGGAAGTCTGTAATAAAATGCTGCCATTATTTAGTTATATGTATGTTGGTCCCAAACAAAAAGTGTGTAAAATATAATCATCTTAACCCTACCCACACCTTGAATAACTTTGTTTCCAGCAAATGCATGATCATGAATCAATGCTATTCTGTGGGCTGGAGTCAAGAACTCATTTGCAACACCATTAGGCAAGGATGTGGTAATGCCAGAAAAATGCCACAAACTGACCTCCTATTGTGGGGTGGGTGGTAAATGATGTGTCATAAAGTGCAAACACAGCCCAAAATACATTGGCAAGGAAGAGGATGTGTCCAGGTAGCAAGGGGATGTATTGAATCAGTGCATCTCCTCAGCACCTGCTACCAGCAGGACTGCTATGGAGTTCTATCTGTGACATGAAGTCCATCCTACCCCAAATCCCATTTGCATAAACCAAAAGGAGGGTGGTAGCAGCAACGCTACTGCTTCTGTCTTGTGAGGGATCCCACCTAGGGCACAAAGAGCCTCCCCATACCAACGCTTTAAAAAAAATTGACCTGCCTGTTTAAAATAGTGTCAACTCTCTGAGACAGAAACATTGGGCCTGCTCTTATATGGAAAAAACTCTCATTCAATTAAATGAGAGATTTGTCTGCACAAGGAGTGGGTTTATTTTATGTAGAGTTTTAAAATAACTAAAAAGATGCCTACTCAATCCTATAGGAGCCTAACACACATTAACAAGACAATTTAGATCTCAGCAGCATTGAAATGATCATTATTGCAGGTGCTCAGCCAGCCACCTATGAAACTTCTTTCCACCCCTTAAATATCTAAGGAGCATGCCCTCAGATGACTTCCAAATCTCTCTCAAAGGGATGTCTGTTAGGAGAAAGTGAAGTAAATAGAGTAAAGACTAAACAATAATAATTTTGCTTCTGGCCTTGCTTTTCGTTTAAACAGGCTGAATAAGCAAGCAAGAGAATATAAGTGAAAGCACAAGGCTTCACCCCTCTCCTTCCCCCCCGCCCCAGCTTGTAGCCTTGCCTTTCAGTAACAAGAGAAGATAAGGGGCTAATCAAGCAGTGCGAAGGGGTAAGGAGGAGACACAAAGTCTGCAAGAAAGTGACCCTGGCCACAAGTAACCCCGCTCCTTACCCCTCCCATCAGATACAAAACAGGTGGTCTTATCGACTCCAAATCCAAGATCCCTCAGAACAGAACATGACCATATATTGGAAGGGGTGGTACCAGGAGAGGGGCACTACAAGTATAATTAAGTTTGCCAAGAAGAGGGAGGGGAAAGAGGGAGCTCTGTTGGCGTTTAGAGCTAGGGGTTAGGAGAAGAAGGGGGTTCTATTGGTGTATAGAACAGTATTTGTGGGAGGGGAAGAGGAAAATTCTATAGGCATATAGAGATAAGCCCAACTGGTGTGAAGGGCTTTGGAATATGCTTGCTTGTTTAGCCCCAATAAACCCATCGAATTGCCTGCAGACTGGATTCTGGACTGTTATTTTCCAGTGAACTGTGTCTGGGAACTGAGAGGGAGGAGGGAGCTGGACGCTCACCAATAATGTCCTTTGCACCATGCCTGGAAAGTCACCATGTTCAGATTATTTTAGACTAACGGGGGAGGGGAGCAAATTCTTATCTTCCTTATTTTTGTGAGGTGCAATAGACACTTATTGTGTGACACTATAAACAAAGTGTTCTAAAAGCCGAGTATCTGATCTACTGTGTATTCCCCAGCATTGTAATTACAGATAGATTTTTGTAGACTAGTAGATGTGCTGTAGTTCTCTGTTCATTGTCCCCAGTGAGGTCCTGATTTGTATGCTTTTTTTAATAGAAAAGCTGCCTCTGTATATATATATTTGTTAAACTCGTTTGAGTTCTTTTCTGTCTTTAAATAACATTAGCACATAATCCATGGAAAGTTTTCAGTTTAAGGCCAAAACCTTTGATCATGAGCCTCAGATAGATGTAGACCCTGATGTCACCGGACATATGCAATAGAAAACTATTTCAGACAAAAGGGAAAATAAATAAATAAATAAATAGAAAAAAGTCAGAGGAATATATTCCAAGGAAGTAATTTTTGAAAAAGTTGGTTTAACGTGATACTTGTCAGATCCTATATATTTATTTCTTCTAATGAAAGTTGCTTTATCATAGCCCTTGTGTAAAGGCATGTTTAAGTCTGAATACATTAGTAAAGAGAAGCAATAATGATCGGGGCACAAAGCATTTCCCCACTATTGATGACTGGTTGGAATGAGTTCATGGCCTGAGGTGCTAAACCTCTGACTGTGAACCCTTTCTAACAGGTCATTAATCCCTTGGAAAGACCTAGTCTTGAGGTACTTACTACCGATATAAGATGTAGATAAGGGTAGATTGGCCGAGCCTCTGGAGGTTTTTCGCCTTCCTCCGCAGCATGGGGCAGGGATCACTAGCAGGAGGGTCTCAGCCGATTGAAGTCACTAAAACACAGGACTGGGGACTTCAACGGTAGAGTACAGGGAAGGGTCTTGCGGCCTGCAGCATGCAGGGGGTCAGACCAGATGATCATAATGGTCCCTTCTGACCTTAATGTCTATGAGTCTATGAGTCTATGAATATGAATAAACAACACAGGTATATGAATTTTTCTTTATGTGTGATGCAGTATAATTAGTATGTACAAGGCACTTCTTAAAAAAAATTGTGCCCTGTACATTAGCCAGTCAGATTGATGGAATTATCTCTCAACATTCCATTCAGCTTATAATAATTAATATACACTTATGACTATGACTTGAATAATAACAAATACGTCAAAATCTGTTTCAGTTATGAGCCACATACTGCAGTTAAATAGACATGGTAAGTTTACCATAAAAATTGAAAATACATCTTGTTAACATCTCTTTCAGCTTATGAAAAGTGAAACATGCCACCCATATTAATCATGCAGAATGGCAGAATGCGAGAAAGGGAGAGGACATGTTATGAGAGACGATTTCTTGCTGCGTTCACCAGCCTATATATCTTATCTTGCACTTGCTTTAAAATACTTACTTTGTTAGAGCTGCAGTGCAAATGATTGGATTTGAAGCCAGTGCCTATCAGTCTTGACAGTAGTGCCAACAGTGATGAATAAGGCAGACGATTTCCTATTCTTGAATTTTTTTCTGATGGATCCCTTTTGAGTCAAAGCTGCATAACTGGCAAGCTAGTGTACATAACATTTCTCCCTCCACCCCACCAAAAAAAAAAAAAAATGGAGCCTGATTGTCACATCTTGTGCTTCTGTCACAATGGGTCAAAATTACACCAAAGACCCTTGAAGCACCTGTGTTACTTCAAAAAGGATTCAACCCGTATTTCCACCATGAGCAAGCAGGTATGAGGAGCCATGTCCAGTTCTCACTCTGTGTGCTCTGTAGAACTGCCATATGTTCAGTGTAAAATGCCTTACCCATTAAGATCCCCCTGAAACCAAAAACAGATAAAGTAAATTTGCCTTGAGTGAACACTAGAACTGGTCAGAGAAACATCACTGTAACCATATTCCACTGGAATATGCAGTTCCACTGAAATCTAAATGTTTTGTGAAATTACATTTTTTTTTCAGAATTTCTTTTTGGAAGAAAATGAGAAAAAAGTTCCAACTATGTCAAAATGTCCCATTTTGACATTGGAACAATATATTTCACTTTTTTGTTTTGAGATTACTTTTATTTAGAATTTTTAATGTTGTATAATATTACAATACTGTATTATTAAAATTTTGTTTTGTATTATAATGCTATAAAAATAAAAAAGTCAGAATAGAAATTAAATGTTTTGTTGACCCAAAACTTTTCTTAAATTATTTATTTATTTATTTATTGCATTTCCTTCATGGAGAATTTAAAATTTTTCAGGTTTTATTCCTGTCACAGTTCAGGGCAACTGCATCTATATTCTGTCTTTATGGTCCAGAAAGGGCACTCGCTCTCAGGCTTCCAGCTCCCCAGCCATCACCTCTCTTAGGCAGACACATATATCTCCTTTTCTCCTGATGCAGGTGGAAGTATATTTCCAGGCTTCAGAGTTCCCTGCCTATATGCAAGTTCCCCACCTATATGCAAGCTCCCCAGCAAGCCACACTGCTTAATCAGGCCTGAGTCTGCACTTTGCTTACTCTTCAGTGGCTATGAACAGTATAGTTGCCAAAGTTATAAGTTACCAAACAGACCATTTTAAGGAAACACGTTTATTCTTAAGGTAAAATCATTATAGACAAAACATATTGAAACAATAAAAAAACCTACATGCATGCTAATAAGCTTACTTGAGATTACCACCTAACTCCAAAAAGGGTCTCTGACAGGTGATCAATCCTTCAAATACCAAGAGTTTTTCTTTACTTACAAAGTTCATAACAGCGGTTAGCTCACAACAGATACCCCAGGAATTAGAAAGCCACTTTTTTATCCAATCTAGGCCTCCGATTTTGTCCTCATGTAACAGGTAATCAGCAGACAACGGGTTTTTCTTCAGGATGCAGCTTTAAGAGGATGGATCAGGAAGTGGGCAATTTGCATTCCTCTCCTCCCAAGTATTTCCTAGGAAGCCCACTCAAGTAAACATTCAATCTTGTCTGGATTATTGTTTTAAAAGAGTCTGAAATTCATAACACTTCCCAGGATTTACATTAGTTACACACATTTCTACAACAATATATAAACATTTACATTTTTAATGCAATGAACTCCTACAATACTTAAACTTAATTCAATAAGGTTTAATTTTATTTGGTAAGATTTGTTGCCAGGATATATCAGTTTCCTGGAGTAGCTGTCTCATTTACTATTTGGAAATAAGCCAAATTTTGAAGTCTCAAATTTTTTTTTGAAATTAAACTTCAAACTGCCACACAGCTCTAATGGACACCTTTTGCCACCTATCCCTGGAACCACTGCGATTCCTGATGCTGGCATAAGATTACTTTTCCTTTGGGTGTCTAAGTACATGCAAGTTGGACTCATGAAAAAAATGTCATATTAGAGTGATTTGTGATAGAGATGTCATATGGATGTCCCTGATAATAGACCTGAAATTTTACTCTTTTCTCAGGCAAAACTCCTGCTGATTTCAATGGAAGTTTGGCCCAAGACAGGCGTTGTAGTAGGAGCAGATGATTATAATGGACCAATATGCACTGGGGTATGTGCTGCATATTGTTCAAGTGTATATAAGGGTGGGGCATTGCTTATAGCAGATTTGTCTTTGCATGGATCATATTTCTTTCATGGATATGATCCCTGGTCATCTTGCTGATTTTTTGTCACTGCCTGTTATGATCTATCAATACAAATACTACTTCAGAGCTGATGGGCATGCAGGGATACAATATAATTCAATCTGTGTGCCTGATTTTCAGAAATAAGCATGCAAATTTGAGTGAAAACAAATTGTAGGAAATTGCACACCTAATTTAGATATACAAAAACTGATTAATGGCTAGGTTGACACCTAATTATCAATTTACATATACAAATACCAATTTAATACATTCAATCATGGTAGCAATGACATGCATATTTTGCATGTACAATGATGCATGCATGTTTTTGAAAATAAGGTTGTAATTGAGCACTAGTGGATATGGCACATTGCAGCACTGTCTGTACTCATTTGCATCAGATTCAGGAAACCATTTCTTTTCCAATACCTCTAACATATCTCTTATTATTATGGACTATTTCATTCCTGGGATTCTGGACTCCTTTCCTACTGTTTATTCATCTTCCATATGCTAGTTGATGTAGACAGCGCCTTGGGTAACTAAAAAAATCACATCAGTATTTTCAGACTTTTAAGTATTCCCTATAACAAATATGAGAAACTGTAGGGAATATTGCAAACACTGAGGTAATATGATCCATTTATTTATGGCAAAGTTAACAAGTTTTGTGCATGACCACTGTATATCTACATTATTTTCTTCTACTATAATCTAATGTTAGAGGTCTGGTGTGCCACCCTTTCTTACATTAATAAATACCTTTATTCTGCAAGTAGTCTCACTGGACTCAATTACTATAGGTCAAAACCTGAAGTTCTCACTCAGTTTACTCTGTCCTTCTTCAAGCAAAATTCTAGATGAAGTCAATGAGAGTTTAGAAGTTAAGTATTTGTCCCTAAACTACTTTAAAAGAGGACTATTTATAGCAGGGGTCAAAACCTATGGCACGTGTGCCAAAGGTGGCATGCGAGCCGATTTTTAATGGCACACTGCTGCCAGCCGAGGTCCCGGCCGCCGACCCCCGCTCAGCCTGCTACCGGCCTGGGTGAAAGAAACCCCAGGCTGGCAGCGGGCTGAGCAGGGCCAGTGGCCGGGACCCCAGGTCGGCAGTGGGCTGAGCAGCTCAGCCCTCCCGGCTGCCGGCCCCACTCAGCCCGCTGCTCTCCGACAGGGAGTTCCTCCAGGAAGGACAGGCAGCTGCCAGCCAGGGATTCTTCCCTGAGGGGCAGCGGAAAGGCACCTCGGTGATCTTGGATGTGAGTTCCGAAACCATTGCCCACGGGGCTCGAGGAGCACTGTGGGGACTGGGCTCTGGGAAGCAGCTGCGTTACGGCTCCCAAATGCTGCATGAGCGGCTTGTGCGACTCTCTCCTGGCTTCTGGACTTTAAAGGGGGAGCCTGGACTGGTGCAAGGCACCGTGAGTCGCAACTGGCCCCCCTCTTTGCATGGCCCCGCTGCCGTCTCATGCTCCCACTCTCTTCTCCCCTTCTCTGGCACTGCATCGGTCCAGGAGGAGGCCGTGTCCCCAGCGCCCCTGAGCCGGCCGGGCAGCAGTGGAGCTGGAGGGGTTTTGCCGCCTCTGGAAAGAGCAGATGGAAACAGGGAGGCTCTTGCTGTGTCTGTGAATCCTAACACAATGGCACTTCAGCTCGGGCGAGAGTGGCCCCCCGTCTGGGCAGCTTTCAACCCCCAGGAGAGTTCAGGTTTAAAATGGGCAAACTGTGGAGTGATCTGGCTAGGTCTTGCATGACAGGGATCTGCATCTCAAAGGGGAAGGCAGTGGGGAGCGCAGTGGTCCCTAGAAGCAGCCATATGAGTTTTTTGGGCAGCAGGGACCTGGGTTTTAAGGGCCACTTCTGAGAGCTCCAGTCCCTGCTGTGTCAGTTTCATGTCAGGAGTTGCAGCTGAGCTGCTTCTCTGAGCCATTGGCATCACCGAAAGGGAGAAGCTGAAACTCCTCTGGGCACGGTGTCAATAAGAGTATTCGGTGCACAGGTTCATTTGAAAGAACCTCCTAATGCTCCTTTATGTGGTAGCAGTGTCCCCCTCCCCCCTCGTTGCTGGTACAGTCGCTGCTTTTCCTCTTAAATGCACATGCTACTGTCTTCTGAACTTGAAAAGTAGCTGGGGTGTTTGTGTGGATCAATATTGCAGGGAGAGATGGGAGCCAGAAAGGGCAAAATCTATATGGATCATCCATTTAGATCAGCGGTAGGCAACCTATGGCACGCGTGCCAAAGGCAGCATGCGAGCTGATTTTCAGTGGCACTTGCACTGCCTGGGTCCTGGTCTGGGAGGTTCTGCATTTTAATTTAATTTTAAATGAAGCGTCTTAAACACTTTTAAAACCTTATTTACTTTACATACAACAATAGTTTAGTTATATATTATAGACTTATAGAAAGAGACCTTCTAAAAAGGTTAAAATGTATTACACGTGAAAACTTAAACTAGACTGAATAAATGAAGACTCGGCACACCACTTCTGAAAGGTTGCCGACCCCTGATTTATAGAGTAATATATTATTCACTATAAGGAAAGGTGGCAGAATACAGCCTTAAATTAGCAAATAATCATATTAAAATTAACATTTTCACCTGTAGGTAGCATCAGCCATCTGTGGGCTAGATTCTTAGCTGGTTCAGATCAGCACAGTTCTACTGAAGTCAGTGGATCTATGCCAATTTATACCATCTGAAAATCTGGCCCACATGCTTGTTATGATTAAAATAGCTTAGGGCCAAATCCTTAAGTCCCTAACTTGACTTAATTGAGAATTTTGCCTACAGTTTTAATTCTGTTACAGAGAAAATGCTTTAAAGATGTTGTGGAGCCTTTATATGAACAAAGAAACAAACAAACAAAAACCCCTATGCACAACAGGAGAGGGAGAATCTGAGTTCCACTCAACATTCCACATTGATTTAGTTCTCATTTCTTATTTCTGAGAGGACTAGTGATAACAGTTTTGCTATTACTTCTGTTGTGTTACATCTATTCTGTGCTGGCATTTCTAATTACAATGTTGGAATGTCATGTATTGTCGTCTTGATACATGTGGCTACAGTGAATTGGTACATTTGTCCCTAACATGCTAACAGAGATACCATATACAGAACTGCAAATGAAAACTAGATTGATTTCCTCTTCTGGACAGATAAAAGGCACTTATCTAGCAAGTTGCTGTGGCCTAGTAATAGCATTTAAGTATTCTATGAGTGTCAACTTCATGGCTAGTTTTTTTCAGCCTTCAGGATATTCTTGTACCCTTTTTAGTCAAGTCTGTTATTCAATGGTTTGAGAAATCATCAGCTTCTCAACCTATTTGCTTTAGATATCTGGTTATACTTTCATTTTTTAATTAATCAAATAATCATTATTTCAACCAAATTAACTTATTTTCTCCCAAGGAAAAGCAATTATTTAATTAAAGTTTCTATAATGATTATGCAAACTAACCAGACAGCATGTGTGCATATAGGATACATTGCAAAGGACTTGTTCTCGCATTTGTGGACAAACATTATTCTCACTGGGCTAGGTTTGCTTTTAAAGCATCACCCCAGGAGCAGCCCTGGAAAGCAATGTGACTCACAGAGACACGCCTACATCATTATTTCTCCTCTGCTTCCTTTTATTTTCTTGAGGTAATAATTTGCTGCTAGCTTATACCCCGGTGCTAGACAGCAAGTAGGAGGCAGAAGCCTATGCTCTGCCCATTTCCTGTCCTTCCTTGCCCTTCTGCAGTGATGGGTAGTCCCTGATTATACTTATGCACCTAGGCTAGACCCAAGATCTGGGTAGACTGCCTAAAGGCACAAAAGGAAGTGATTAATTCCTGCAACTTGCCTGCACAGGCATATGGTGCTAGTCACTGATATTACTGGGAGTTACATAATGCACATTAGTTAAGGGGTAAATAGATAGTAGACCTCTGAATCTTTATTATTGCAAGATTTTAAAAGAAATATTTTTCAAACATAAACAGAGTACATTCCAAGGTAGTAACACATTGTTCAAAGCTATTATGATGCTGGACATTTCGATTCAATTAGCTCTAATAGTAAAAAAGATATACATGCCTTAATAGAGGAAGACCAAGGAGGCTATAATTATACAGACACATAAAAGCTCTGGCATTTCCATTCATAATTTTCAGGTTTCTGGTTTCTCCATTAGAAAAAAAAAAAAAACAGCTTATGCTATAATTTCCTCTACTGTGAATTACAGCAGTTGAAATAAATGTTTAATTAAAAACAAAAATTAAAAAAAATACAAGATAATAACCAACAATGTTCCGCTCAGTGTTTTAGAAGATATATTTGTTAAACATTTCTTTGTAACCAGCATTGTAATTAAACACAGTCATAAAGAAACAAGTTATTCTTCATTGTGGCCTTGAACTTTCACTCAAGTCTCTTGGTCATCTGGTGAACATATGGGTATTGTTCATCTCCTGGCTAAGTGTGGTCCAAATCCACTGATACCTTTTTGTGATGTTTTTAGAACTGTCAGCCAGACAAACCTATTACTTGAGTCCCCTCCCTGGACTTAGTCAGGTGGTGGGAAATACATTACCACTGAGATTGTCAGCTGGATTTATTCAATGGATTTGGGGGATCTCAAGAATAGGTGTTGCATAAACATAGACAGACAGCAATATGGTACAAAAGACTTTGACCTTGCAAACTCCAAACTCCAGCTTATATTGGGAATCTCAAAAAACAAACACACTTGCTGCTGGGAGGGATAGCTCAGTGGTTTGAGCATTCGACTCCTAAACACAGGGTTGTGGGTTCAATCCTTGAGGGGGCCACTTAGGGATTGGGGCAAAATCAGTACTTGATCCAGCTAGTGAAGGCAGGGGGCTGGACTCCCTGACCTTTTGGGGTCCCTTCCCTATCAGCTAGATGTATATCCATATATATTTTTGCTAACCTGCTTTCCTTTCTCTTAACTCTATGTTATAGTGAGCCATCTCAGAGAAAGTAGAAATTAGCTGTAGGAATTCCGAATAGACATTTATATATGTTAATTGGTGTATTTTAGTCAGTGGGTCAAATTCAGATCTGATGTAAAGCAGTTGAAGCTGACTTTGCTCTTATTATTTCCATTCATTCCATTCATTATTTCCATTCATTCTCAATTATTATGTAAAGAATATCATTCTTCATTTGTTATTCTACATATCCTACTTTGAATAGACTGTAGGGGACAGAAGCAATCTTGTGCTGGCAAAGAGACAGATGAAATTATCCAGTAAGCCTTCTCCAGAGCTCATTTAAATGATTCATAGACTACAAATAGGGAGAGAGCACCAATTGAATTCTCACGTCATCACACACAAACATGTGGGGACAAACTCAGAAGTGATATAGATGATGGTGTAGGGTACATGTCAATAAGTCAGGCTAAGACTGTGGTGCTGGAGCAGGAAAAGCAACCAATAGATATGTGTGTGCTCAAGAGAAAATGTTATATCTTACACCCTTCTCTTGATTGCCTTTGCTGCCACAATCCCATCCTTGCAGCCCTTGAATGTGTAAGCTACACTCAATCAACCTGACCTGTAACCAATAGGTAGACAACTACTTATATTGCCCCTCAATCTGCTTTTATTTGTATTATGGTAGCACCCAGAGCCCCCAACCAAGACTGGAGCCAGATTGTGGTAGGAACTGTACACACTCATAATATGAGATAGTCCCAGTCTCAAAGAGCTCACAATCCCAGTATGCAAGGCACAGAATTATTTTACAATTGGGGAAATGAAGCACAGAGAGACTAAGAGCCAGATTTCAAAGGTATGTAGGTTCCTAAAGGTGCAGCAGGTGCCTATTGGAATTTTCAAAAGTACCTAGGTGCCTGTTTGCATCTTTGTGCACCTAAATACCTTAAAAAATCTGGCCCTAAGAATATGCCTACACTGCAAACCAACCAACCAACCAACCAACCTGTGGCAGCATGACTCAGAGCCCTGGTCTACAGACGTGGAACTCATAAAGCAGGCAGATTGGCACTAAAAATAGCAGTGTAGACATTCTTGCTTGGGCTGGAACTCAAACTCTGAAACCCAGCAAGGGGGATGAGTCTCAGAGCCTGAACTCCAGCCTGAGCAGGCTGCCCTGTCTACACTACTATATTTAGTGCCACGGCCTGAGCCCCGTGAACCCAAATCAGTAGACCCAGGCTCTGAGATGTGCTGTGGTGGGTTTGTCATAGGATTCACGCACTGCTAGTAGCACCTCCTGCTGGCCCTCCTATGGGTTAGCTCCAGCCAGGCATTTCCTCTCCTGCTATCTTCTGCCCTGAGGACCCCTCTCACTCCAAGAACCATTCCTTTTCATGGCTCAGCCCTCCGGCTAGATCACCATACATGTTTCCCCTTCTGGGATATCAAAGTCCTTCTTGAAAAATGGGCTCAGTCAATCTTCCTGCTCACTGCCCCACCAGTGCCACTTCATCAGCATCTGGTACAGGGACTCAGGCCCACCCTGTACTCTGGGTCCTTGCTCAGTGGCCATCTCATTAGTAGCCAAAGTTTGGCCTACCCCATACCTCACTGCTTTTCCCCTGAGCCTTACCTACTTCCATAGGTGGCAAATATAATAGGCTAAGGGAGGCTAAGCCTCCCTTTGTGCAACTGCCGCCACCCTGCCACAGGACACCTGGGTGATGGTGGCCCTGCCTGCGCTCCTCCTCTTCCTGTCCCTGCTCTTCCCCCTCCCTAAGGCCCCCACTGCTCACCGCTACCTGGCTGAGTCCCTCCTTTCCTCCACAACCCTCCCCTGTGAGGCCCCCACCGCCTGCTGCTCACTGCATCCCTATGGGTGGTGTGGGCCTCGCAGGGGAAGAGGGGAAGAGAGGAGGGATGCAGCGGGTAGTGAGGACCTTGAGGGGGAGAGGGTGGAGGAGAGGAGGGATGTAGGGAGCAGCAGGCAGCTTGTGGGGGAGAGGAGAGGAGGAAAGCAGTGAGCCACGGCGGGGGGAGGCTGCGAGGGGAGGGCAACAAGTGAGGGCAGGGCCTGGGGCAGAGGGGGGATGGAATGTGGGCTGGGCCATGGGCAGAGGAGGCATAACAGGGAGCTAGACTCCCCCAGCGGAAGCTTCACCCACCGCCCACGCCTACCTCTCTGGGTCTCCCCCTTCTTTGGGATTTCCAAGTCACTTTCACTCCTCCCAGGGAGTAACTGTAGTTTATTTTCCTCTAGCGCCCCCCCCCCACACACCTCCTTTCTCCTAGGGAGTGAATGAACACTCCCTCCTTCCAGCCCCCTTTTGTTGCCAGCTTCCAGGCTTATATTGGACCCACCTGTTTCTGCCCAGACAAGTCTGTTCTACTTAAATCCCTGCTCCCTGTCTCGTTCTCCAGGTGCAGCCTGGGCAGTTAATTTGCCCTTTTAACCATTCCAGGCCTTATGTGGGGTGGACACCCCATCACAGGGCTGTTTTTGTTTGCCGTGTAGATGTAGCCTAAATGACTCACCTGAGATCCCATAGGAAGTCTGAGGCAGAGTCAAGAAACCAGAGCTCCTGAATCTCAGGCAGGCCAGTGCTTTAACCACAAAACCACCTTTCCTCTCTAATCCCATAATAATCCTGTTTGCTTCCTCAAGGCACTCCACATCCCCATCAGTCACAGCAGCTTTGGAGTCCCTGCCATGTTGTCACTAGTCAGCAGAATTAGAAAAAAATGCAGAAAGCTAAGACGCTTGAAGTTTTAATAGAACACAATATGTACATCACGATCAATAAATGAAGGTTGCTAAAAGCAATGTTTGTCGATATCACTTAATAGTAGTTGGTGTAGTCAGTCGGATTTCTAGAGAGAATAATTATGTGTTTTATTACTTTGCTATCGCTATATCAGCAGTAAATACACATCATTTGTATTTGTAAGCACCCCTTCATTCATCAAGACAAATGTTCATGATGTAGTGAGTTGAACTGAAACAAGAGAGGGAACTGAATGTGTTGACCCAACTATCCCTGTATTATGGTCACGTGTAGACAATTTCTTCAAATTCTTATTTTTAGAATAAAGAACAGAGTGACAACTTTGACTATTTCTTTGCAAATTTTGCATTCTATGTACAGTACCATTGTGCACTACTCATTTACAGACAATTGCAGGAGGTTAATGCAGTGATCACAAATATAGTGCAGTAAAATCCAAATTCAAGTTTATTATTGTTGATGTGTGCTTTATAGGTTGTCATATAGGGCTTTTGGGGAGATGGTCTGATATTTTTGTAGGTAAGGACATGCACAATCTTTTGTGTGGCACTGTTGTACATGGTATACCAGGGATCAGCAACCTTTGGCATGGGGCCCGCCAGGGTAAGCACCCTGTATTCAGTATATCTAATATATTGACAGGTTTCAGAGTAACAGCCGTGTTAGTCTGTATCCGCAAAAAGAAGAACAGGAGTACTTGTGGCACCTTAGAGACTAACAAATTTATTAGAGCATAAGCTTTCGTGGACTACAGCCCACTTCTTCGGATGCATATAGAATGGAACATATATTGAGGAGATATATATACACACATACAGAGAGCATAAACAGGTGGGAGTTGTCTTACCAACTCTGAGAGGCCAATTAATTAAG